>NW_016108011.1:596602-605683 GCF_001604975.1 Cebus imitator
CTCTCTCTCTCTCTCTCTCATCTATCTATCTATCTATCATCTATATATCGCACATATCTGATTCTAAAATATATATATATATATATCTTGCATATCTTATTTTTTAAAATAAATCTGTGCTATGTGGTACATCTAGGAGAAGCAGAGAATGCCACAAAATCAAAATTGTAGTGATAGGAGGTATTGCTTGAAGAAAGAAGAGCAGTATCACCACTCAAGAGTCATCTTTTTGAGCAAGACTGTTCTTTCTGAGCGGTCAGCTATAACATAAAATGATGTGGCTGCTGTGTTGATGGCTATTATTTGTATCCCTCTGTCTTTTGTGTCGCTGTCTGACTCTGTCTCCATCTCTCTCTTTCACATACACACACACACACACACACCCATGCACATGCATAGAGTTTTGACAGTTCAATTAGCTTCTCCTATTTAAATTGTGTTAATATGTTCTGGGGCCTAGTGGCAAAAGGTACCCTTTGCAAAATCTAATAAATGAGTGAAAGCACTAAAAGAGAAGTGACTCCATGAAGGCAACTCTCTGGGCTTTTTTCTTTTTTAGAGCTTTATATTCATTTGAAGAAAACTCTCAGCAAAGCCCTAGATAAATGTCACAGGCTAGAAATATTTAGCAAAAATTCCTGCAAAAATCACGTGAAATTTCAAAGGCATCAATAATATTATATTTAATACAGTCTGTAAACTTTCCAGGCCAGAAAATCCAAGACAAATTGACAAATGAGATTTTATATATCACTCTTCCAGATCCACCCACAAATAATCGTATGGTAGAAGATACCAGATAATTCAGAATGACATAATCCGTTGCAATGGAATTAAGAATTCAAATGTAAATGAACTCTTTGGAAGAAAGGGAAAGGAGATGACCCATTAATCACAGATCTATGCCTTTGGTAAAATGCTGGTTCATTTAGCTGGAAGTCCTCTGGTCCACTTATGCTCCTATAACAAAATTCTCCACTAAAGATCTGGCTCATCTCTAATCATTAAATAAAATTATTCTAATTCTCTGCTAGAACTACGGTTTAGCAATTAACCATATGTGTATTCTTCATATATAAATATCTCCCTGCTTGTGTGTCAGAGTATGGAGAATATTCATGACTTTCCCAATCCGTAGGCCTCAAATCTAAGCTGCTTTCCCCCTAAATCTACAGCCTTAGCCTTGAGGGAGTGTTCTGTTCTGTTTGAGTCATTGTTTCGCATCTCTTTATCTGTACCACTCCCTGTAGTAGCCTCCTTTATCTTGGTAGCCTCCTTTATCTTGGATGGCTAAACAAGTATGTTCTAAGTTCTAGCTCTTAGATGTATTTCTTCTAACAGGAGTTGTACTTAAATACTTAAAAAAAATACATTCAAAATTAAAAACATTTTTTTCCTTCTGATCTCTATCTCCATTTCTAGAGCCTTCAGGGTTAGTTAATTTCAATGACCTGCTGTACCTTTTCCCTCAATGCCTCTACTCAGCCAGATTAATGAGACCATAGTTTCTCCGGGGATACCTGGGGCAGAAAGGACATTTGCAGAACAGATGTTCTGCAAATATAATCCTGGACCCTCCCTTCTGATTGGTGTCTAAATTATTCAGGTCTCAGGATTCTCATATCTCCGTTGAAGATTTTTACATTTTCTATATAGTTTTGCATTCTAGTCTGTTTCCCTAGAATAGTTAAAATCACCTTTCTATGTCCCACTGAAATTAAATTTTATCCCATGTACTTATTTCTCTTCTGCCTACATATAAATCAAAAGTTTAAAAGTATCCTCTAAAATATCCTTCTTATACTCGAAGACATCAATTCGATCACTCTCCATGCCGCAGCTCATCAGGCTGTGTAGGTTTTCAGACGTCTTAATGTGTTGTGTGCCAAATATCACAAACCTCTCTGCAAACTTCTTGTCATGTAATTATTTGAAGTAAAAAAGGAAGGGCAGCTGATGATTAAGAAAGAGAAGGTGAAGAAATAGAGCAGATGGCTTAGGAAGGTATATACATTTCCAGCAATACCATTCACCCATTAGTCAAAATCAGAAACCTGGATATCAGCCTCCACTTCTTCCTTTCCTTCATGCTACACATGCCATCAGTTATCAAGTCCTGTCATTTATAATCCTATATATCTCAGAAACCAAGTCCTTCAGTCCTCTTCCACAATCTCTTGTAAGACTCTTCTCATACACTCTCTCTTTCTTTCTCTTTCTCTCTCCTGTCTCTTTTCCTGGGTTGCTGCCAATAAGAGCGAATACGCATGTTCCAGTGGTTTTATTTCTCTGAGGAGATTTTTGTAAACCAGGCACTTTGTTTTGTTTTTCTTTTATCTGGCTTTCACCCACACTAGCTCTTCCTCCCTCCATCCCCACGTGAATCACTATAAGGCAAGTTAGGATGGCAACTCTCTGATTATGAAGCTGACATGACACTCTGAAGATCTTCACTAGCCAAATTACTCTCCATAGATTGCTTAATTCGTGGAACATGTTCCACAATCACATCTCTCTCCTGACTACTCTGCAACCTTTTCTTCTTATTTCTTTGCCCCATTTCCTTTCCTTTGCTGACAGCAGGTGGTCAGTGGTATCTTGGAAAGAGAGTCTGGCACCAATTCAATGCAATACAACAGAAGTTGTGCTTCAATTAACTATTATTTGCCAAGTACAGACTTTGATGGAAGAGTAGGCTTGTCTGTACTGACTACATAGTTACCCAAAGCTAAATATGGAGGTGTGGTATGAGGCAGTGATATAGAAAAAGTGCATTCAGCTATGCAACCATTGCCTGTCAGCCTACTGAAAGTTAACTCAATTATTTTGTACTTTGGTTATAAATTGAAATTAAAATTCCTAGGAGATGATGTGTCTGAAGGCTTATTGTTAAAATGATGCTATACCTATTTTCAAGATGGGCCACTGCTGGGAGATGTCAAAGAGGTGGTCTACCTTATAGTTCCTTATAGAAATTAGAAAATCCATGGCAGAATAGAATTTATTGCTTTCTAGGTACTCAAAGCCTAGGTACTTGAGAAAACCTCCCCTAAAATAAATTTTATTCACTATATTTTGTTTCTATTCAACTACCAGTTGTAATTCAGTTTTCAAAAGACATTGGGTTCTGAGACTATCTCCTGACTCTACAGAGACAAAAGAGAATTTCAATGATTTCTGTGGTCTCTTTAGAGCATTTCAAAAAAGGACTACATTTCCCTTTTAAAACACCAGTTTTCCCAACAGCTAGTGAATTCACAAACACCTAGTTCTCAAAGATGTATAATGAATTCTTGAAAATTGGAATGAAACAATAACCACTAAAATGCATTTTAATGCTGAAAAAAATGGAGGTTTAAAAGAGTTACCTGAAGAATACAGATGGAGCTGCCTAGCCTCCCACGCTGGGTCTTTCTCAGCTTCCCTTTACAGGGGGCCACCAAATACTCTGCTAAGACCAAAACAGGCCTGTGTCTTCACTGCTTTGTTTGTTTTGCTGTCTAATACTATGTAAAAATCAAAGCCTTTGACCATGTGTGGGAAGAAAAAGGAAGGGAAAGGAAAGGAAAGGAAAGGTAGAAAGGCATGAGGTGAGAGGCATATTTTCTGCTCATCCAGAATAATGAATGGGTGAGTCAACCTCATCCCACAAGTAATCTGACCACATCCTGGCTTTTCTACACCACACAGAGACCACAGCATAAGACAAGAAATATGCCATTTGGCTTTCTTTGCTAACACTTCCCATCAGACTATTATTTTGACATTCCCACAGTGTTACTACTTTACTATTGAAAAGGGAAAAATTGGCAGGCAAGGCATATCTAAAGTTATTAAGGCTGACAGCTTTAAATTATGCTTCTGAGAGAGAGAGAGAAAAAAAAAGCCCTTGTTATCAAACAACTATATGCTAGCCTTCAAATATCAAATTGTTCATAAATTTTCTTTCATGTCTTTACTAAATTTATGTTCCTTGCTTTACAATAGTACCTGATTCAAAGACAGTAGCAGTTATAAGAAGACGATGCACTACTCAAGGGCTATTCATATGTAAATACTATGTCTCACTGAAAAACTACACATGCCAATTTGAAATCTCAAAATCACAGAAATTCTTAAGAATCCACCTAACTTGGTGCTATGGTCTGAATGTTTATGTACTCTCTCAAATTCATATGTTGAAACCTAATATCAAATATAATAGTATTAAGAGGCGGAGCTTTTTGGAGATGGAGTCCTTATGAATGGAATTAGTATCCTTATAAAAGGGTCCTGAGTGAATTTGTTTGTGTCTTCTGCCCTGTGAGGATGAAGTGAGAATGCACCATCTATGAAGCAAAGAGCAACCTCTCACCAAACAATGTTGGTGCCTTGATCTTGGACTTCCAAGTCTCTAGAAATATGAGAGAGAAATTTCTGTTGTTTATTAGCTATTCAGTTTACACTATTTCTGTATAGCAGCCCAAATCGACTAAGACAGTAGTTGGTTTCAGAGAAGAGATTGAGGATGAAGGTATCATTAACAGTTCTTTATGCTATTTAAGCCACTATCAGTCCTTCCTCTGGCCCTCTGAATCTATTAAGTCTTTGCTTTGAAGTCTCTCCTTCTTTCATTTTTTCTCCATGTATTTTGCTCTGGATTTCCTTGTATTTCTTTTCCTTCTCCCTGGAGACTGCACAGTGTATTAGAAAGAGCATGAACTTTGGTGATAGACTAACTCAAATTCATAATCTTGGTCCTTTGTTCCCATGAGACTTTGGGCAATTCCTGTAACCACTTTTTTTTTTTTTTCTTTTTTTGAGACGGAGTTTCACTCTTGTTACCCAGGCTGGAGTGCAATGGTGCGATCTCGACTCACCGCAACCTCCACCTCCCGGGTTCAAGCAATTCTCCTGCATTAGTGTCCCGAGTAGCCGGGACTACGGGCATGCACCACCATGCCCAGCTAATTTTTGTATTTTTAGTAGAGACGGGGTTTCACCACGTTGACCAGATGGTCTCGATCGCTTGACCTCGTGATCCACCTGCCTCAGCCTCCCAAAGAGCTGGGATTATAGGCGTGAGCCACCGCGCCCGGTCTAACCACTTTTTTACCTCAATTTTCTCATCTGCAAAATAGCTGTGTGTCTGACTACTTCACATTTTTGTTGGGAGAATTAAATGAGACTATATATGTAAAAGAGCTACACGTAGAAAATATTTGGATATTAGTCATTCCATCCCCCTTTCTGAGGGCTCTATGTCAGATACCTCCGTAACTTTGCTTCAATAACTGCTTCTTTTTGCACAGGTCTGTTAGTCTTCTTTAGCCTCACAGGACTAAAGATAAAACATGCATAACTCTCTGCCTGTAAGCAGAACCAAAAATGCCATCACAGTGAAAATAAGGTTGGGATTTGATGCTAGACTGGTTGAGTTCAAACTCTAGCTCTTTCCCTTACTATTTATGTTTCCTTGGACAAGTTAACTTCTTTTGTGCCCAATTTCCCCATTTATAAAACAAAGATAATAATGGTCCTACCTCATTGGATTTTGGTGAAGACAGAATGAGTTAACTCACATGGCTGGCACATGATAGATGCTCAATAAATGTGTATTGTTAAAAATCAAATGTTACCTTTCATGACTACCCTATTTAAGAGCAGTAGTCATCACCCTTACCTTACCCTGCTTCATTTTTATTCTTAACTATTATTATCATCTGACAAAATGTGTATTTATCTGTAATTGGTTATTTTGGTCTTGCTTCCTCAACCACTAGACCAGTACTTCCAAGAAAGCAGTAACTTTTATTTTCTATAATCCCCAACACCCAGAATGAAATCTGCAACACAGTAGGCACTACATACATATTCTTTGACCAGATGAATTAATTCTGTGTAAAGTATTCCAATGAGAGGAGAACCTCAGATCTTTCAGACTGAAAGAAGCCATTACTTGAGTATGGAGCCTTCCTACTGTCTATTGATTCTCTGTCTAGGCAGAGCATTCTGAAAGCCAAGCTAAGCCTTCTAGAAAGCCCTTTAGGTGACTGGAATACTTGACTACTTCTCTTAAGTATGGACATAAACTCCTGCTTACCTAGCATTCTAGCTATGAGGCCTGTAATTAAGTTCACTAAGACATTCCATATCATGTAGGGTGTGTGTGCATATTTTCAATTCACGAATAATTGGATATATGGAGTACAACGTGATGTTTTGATATGTATATATATTTTGGAATGATCAAATCAGACTAATATATCTATCACCTCACATACTATCATACCCTTGTGGTGAGAACATTCAAAGTCTATTATTTTAGCTATTTTGAAATATATAATATGGTAATGTAATTTGTAACAATGTGTTTTATTGTAATATATTAACTATAGTCAACACGTTCTGCAAAAGCATTTTCTGTGCATTTTTTTTTTTACAATTGTACTTCCTTTATTTTTTTTTTAAGTCATTAAAGATTTGTTAAGTAGTTTATTACCTTGATAGAAGAACTCTGGGTCTCAAATCTTGTCTATTCCGTTTCAGCAATTAACATCAATGCAAATATAACATTGGTCCGTGACAGTCAGAACAACCCTATATATAACGGGAATGGTAAACAAGAAGGGTTCAAGCCAAGTGCCTCCAGGTATCTTCATTTCCAATATCTACTTGTAAATCATAGGAACACTGAAGTGCTACTCCTCACAGTCAGCTTATTTTCTACTCTAATCCTGAGATCTTCTGTTGACTTTTTACCTAGCTGGGTATTGTTCACTTGGTATTTGTGAAATCTGTTTCCCTTTTCTATGCAAAACCCTGCACTGTTCACAAAGCTTCCCTTCTGCTTTTTTTCTGCATAGCAGTATTATTTTTAAGAAATATATTGTAGCAAAGGTCAAGAAGCAAGAATGGATTAGACATTTGCTCAGGGGATAAGCCAGGCTATTGTGCAGTAGTAAAATGAAGCATGGGCACTCTATCTACCTAATTGTGAGAGGAAAGAGCTCTGGGGTTTAGCATTACTCATATATGCTTTACATGCATGACCTTCAAATGGCAGTAATGAATATCACTTTTTCTGTTGATAAATATTGATTCCTCTGTGCTGGTGGGAATCTCAAATCCATTTAGATTTGATAGCTACTGGCTGTGACTTATTAAGAGCCTACATGGTCCTCAGCATGTATGGTTGCTTGGGTAGTACTTGTTGTTACCCACCTACCAAGTCTAGGCCTGGGCTTTCAAAGAAAATATGGATCAAATAGGATTTCTGCCAGCTCAATAGCAGACAGGTGGTAATACTTTTTTAAAAAAGATTTCTGTTAGTGCTTCTTAACCTTAGACCTAGCTCCCAAAGTAAAGGGGAACCCTATTAGATTCTAAAGGTGAGTTGTGAACATTAATATTTGTTAGGCAACATCTTTGTTAATGGTTAGCATCCATATTTCAGTGAACTATGATATAAGGGTGTCCCATCTCTGAGAGTAATGCAATACACCAAAACTGTTCTAGGCGTCCAGGTTGTAGGTCATTTTATGGGTAAGATATTCTACTACTGACATTTTTCTAGAGAATAGAATCTCTTTCTAGGGTCTAGAACTGACTTGGTTAGGGATGATGGATTCTTTGCCTCAAGCAAATTATGGTGCACTAACTTTCATAATGTTAAATATATATATATATATATATATATATATATATATATATAAAAAGTTATATATATATATGATAGATATATAACATTATATATATATTTCATATATACAATTTTCATATTATATATATAACATTATCTATCTATATAAAACATTTTCTTTATCCATTCATTTGTTGAACAATATCTCACTGTACTCCATAAATATGTATAATTATTATGTGTCAATTAAAAATTTAATTAAAGACCTACATGAAAAGCGACGTCTTTGAGAGTAAAGTCTAGGCATCCAGCTGACAGTTGAGGAATGACAGGGGTGCAAGGTGTCATCCACAAATGGCATCAATATTCTCCCTGTTCCCTTGAAATTTTGCCATAGAATACATCTTATTCTAAGCTTCTAAGCTGGCCTGGCTCAGAACAACAGAGTCTTCATACAGACCCTTGAGGAAGTTTCCTTTAATAATATTTCCTGTTTAAATGTATAGTAGAGATCTCAGCTTGAACCTTGTTAGGTCCACTGCTAGAGTTCAAGCAAGTTGAGATAGCTATGGTGCATTGGTAGAGTTAGTTTGTATGAGGGGTGAAGGAAGAGAGAGGTTTTTGTCTAATTTTTTCACAGGTTCATGAGGCAATAAAGCGAGATGGAGAAGTCAAGATGGTGTGTGGTACTCCACCCAGTCTCAAAGATTGAGATCTAAGCCCTGTGGAGAGAAAAGCTGAAGGCAGATGCCCAATAAGCTATTTTTACAATTGCAATAGAGAAAGACAATGACACAAGCAATGCTGCTTCAGTGCCCAGGTGACAAAACGCTATAAATATGGGGCAGAATGCCATCCTCCCCATTTTTACCCAGAGTGCACTGACACAGTGAAACCTAAAAAGACTGTAAGTATTGTTTGGCTCCTCACAAAGTTTGTTATTTTGAAGAGTAAAAGAGAAGATTACCCCTAAGCAAGAAATTATAGTCCTATAAAACAGCATGGCAGCAGTGACAGCAGCCAAGTAATATTTTCAGGTGTCTTGTGGACAAACATCAGCAAAGGCCCAAAGTAGATGAATGTAAGAATGCTGTTTGTGAGCACATGTGGAGCACCTCCAGAGATTCTCCTACATAACTGGGTGACACTTTGGGGAAGGGAGTCAAGAGGTCCTGAAATACACAGGTGGAAATAATACGAGTAGAAATAAGAAGACAGTGATATTGGTATTTTTTTTTTTTTAGATGGAGTTTTGCTCTTGTTGCTCAGGCTGGAGTGCAATGGTGCAATCTTGGCTCATCACAATCTCCACCTGCTGAGTTCAAGCGATTCTCCTGCCTCACCCTCCCAATATTGGCATTTTTATAGTTAATGTGACCTTATTTGTAACCACAGCCTGGGGAGGTCTGAGGTATTAATACTGTATAACAAAGATTAAGTCTCCTGAGTCAGAACTTATC
>NW_016108011.1:606203-653488 GCF_001604975.1 Cebus imitator
CTCATTACACATGTAAAATGTGTTCAGTATGTAAAAGAAGACCATGATTAGAAAATTTCTGAAAGGTACTGCTAACTACTTCCTACTTGATTTGAAAGAAAAATTTCACTTTAGATTTTAGAAAGTACATAAAGTTTGAGTCAAAAGTTGGGTCACTTTCTGGAAAATCATGAAACCAAATTGAGTTTGTCCTTTTTATTCAGACAGATAATTATTCATTTAGTGTCTATATGGTCACAGAATTCAGGATAGAAAAATAATTATGTAACCAAGTTGGTCCTTGCCTCAAAGAAAAAAAGGGGCTAAAAGGTGAGAATGGAGTAAAGGAAATCCTTCCCTTCTGGACAATCAGGAAGTTGCTTCACATAGACAACATTTGGGAATAAAGATAGCAGGAAAAGGAGAACGTGAGATATGTGCCTTCTGCCGTGGGACACTTCTAGTATATTGCTGACATCATAGTAGGGCTTATGTGCCACTCATGCTAAGCATTTTAAATATGTTTACTTGTTACAATAACCCTGAAGGATATGTACTACTATTACCTCCATTTTACACAAAAAGATTATGAGACACAAAAAAGTCACATCGCTTGCCTAAGGTCATAGGACCGATAAGTGGTAGAACTGGGCCTTGAATCTAGCCAGTTTGACCCCAGAATCCACACTTTACCACCACACCATACTGTCTTTCAATATGCCCAAGTACACTTGGGCTGTGAATTCTTACAAATGACTTTTTCCCCCAGTTTGAGCAAATCCCTTTACTAAATATATGTATTAAATAAAATATAAAGCATCCCAAATAAGGTATCATGCATGCTCCCTTCTTGAGTTCTGAGACAAATTACAAAGAAGTGCAGATTTTTAGCAAGTCAACAGTTTTCTAGGGTGCACAGCAATTTCCTATGAAAGCATAACACACATTTTTTCAGTGTTATGAACTATTCAAAATTATATGAATTGCCAATTACAACTTTTTTGTCACAGGACTGGGGAAGGTGACTCTTCCTCTAACTCAGCATCATGCTACAATTTAAATGAACTTCAATGACATGGAAGTAGAGGCAATTACTGTCAATACTTGGAGTTATACTCCAGCATGGAATAAGGAAGGGAGTTTTTTTGTATTGGTCTCTTTTTATCTCAAGGAAAGTGAATTACATGAAGACTGAAAGGAACAGTATAATTTGTTGCCCAAATTAAAAGTTACTCACAAGACATAATTTTTGAATTAATGGAGACATAAGCTTCAAGAATTTGCTTTCATTCACTCTAAATATACTATCATTTGTATTTATTTGGAAATATGTAGAGTCGTGGTATTTCTTTCAGGATGTGGCAGAAGGTACTATTTGTGTCAAAGACCATTATTTCTTTTAGGTTCTCCACGCAAAAATAGATACTAGCTAGGATTACACTGTATTATTCCTGTGTCTCTCTTTATTTCATTTAATAGGCTTTGGGGCAATGGTCTCTCATCTTTTGGGAAAGATGACATCTAGCCACTAATAGAAATGCAGGAAAAGAGGAGGACTGTGAACAGAGGGATCCAAAGTTAGAACATCTGCAGGATGGCTTTCTAAATCTTCTCTAAGCCATAGCGCATGGTATGATATAATTCGTTTTTCTAAAATCCTATGAAAAGACTTTCAACTTCAAACAACCAGACAATAAACAAACTTATTTCCATATGAGAAATCAAAAGGTAATTTATAGCCCTATGGTTTGTAGCAATACAGCAAAAAAGCCATATGAAGCAGACCCCTATGTTGTGTATTTCACAGATCTAAAGTAAGGAATGACTTACTAGTAAATAAGGATTTTTGCTGTTTCTTGTTTCCTTATAGTAGCTTATTGTTTGTATTTTTCTATAATATTTAGTTATTAAATAAATTATTTCAAATATATTTTTGCTATCTATGAAAGAACAGGGTAAATCTTCCACTAAAAATTAATAAAATGTGGTGAGCAAATTAAAACTAAAAAAGAACCTTTCCTAGGAAATGCTGATTACTAAGCCAGTCACATGCATGTCCTCAATTTTAAACAACAGTTAAGATTATTATTACTTAAAATTATTTTTTATGCCACAGTGTTTATCAATAGAGACTACTATTCAACCAGTGGAATAAGGGAGTCTAAGGCAATGTAGTAATTTATATTCAACTTGCATGGTATGATGATATTGATAGTATGATGGTGTTGGGGATGGTATGATGGTGTTGGATAGGGGCTTTGTTATTTTCATGAAGAATCTCAGGAGAAAAAAGCAGTTTGTCTGAAAGGCTTAAGAGATGGTGTTTTGTGTTCTAATTCCATTTATTCGTTGATGGATGACTCTGAATAAATGTAGTATTTCTTGGATCTTAGTTTCCCTGTAGGAAAATAACACTAAGTGGTGGTACTACAAAGTAGTTGTGGGTAAATAAGTCATTTAATAAAATCACTAAAATAAAACTTCACTAGTATGCATCAAAAGCCTAGCAAAATAATTTTAGAAAGGCCAAGGGAATAGCAGGTATACAAAGCTTCTGGTAATGTCTCCCTATGACATAGCAAAATTTGACAATGATAGTCATTTATTTCATTAGCTTTTTCATGTAAGGCACAATCCTAAATTAGGGTGAAGGTGGACAGTAAATAATGCTTCTGACTTAAAGAAGGATAAACTAAATGACTAACATAATCTTGGCCTGTTTGATCACTTTTTCAAAGGCTTCTGAAGTCCAAATGATTTTACTAATCACTGACTACTAAAGGCACATCATGTAAATGAGAGATGAATAAAATAAGACCTGCATTTCAAGTTCACAAAAGGCTGAAGCATGCTCTTTAAAAGAGGAAGAAAAGGTCTTGTGCTCTGTCTGAAAATCCCAATAATCTTTCAGACAAAAGTACAACTCACAAATATTTAGTTGCCCAATGAGGACAACCTAATATACCTTTCATTTGAAGCTTTAATCTCAAAAGTTTTTCTCCAAAACTAAAGCTCTGAGCAACCTCATAGCATGATGTGGGTTGGGTTGGGTTGGTATGTAAAAAATAAGACACTGTGAGACACTTAGGGTTTATCTGTATTTCAACTAACAAGGAACAATTATTGTCTGGAATTCCCTTTGATCAAACTGGGACTGCTAAGAAACTATAATTTTATGCTAAGACATAGGGGGAAGCCATCTCTGAGGAATGATTGAGAGCTTTCAGAAGGGCTCCTTAGAACTTCTGCTTATGGCCACAAAAGAGTAACTGATACTGGACTCTCACCATAACCAACTAGGGAAGTGGATGAAAGATATGCAATAATTAAACAATAGACAACATAGGACTCCGATCCCTGAAATAAGGGAAATAAGCAAGGCAACTCTGACAGTTACCTTAGCTATCCACCTGGAGTCATTTTTGAACTTCAGAGCAGTGCAGGAGAACCCAAATAAAGCATGTTAGCCTTGCTGATTTGAAGAGACAGAGATTAATGTTTGGGGAGGCTGAGGTGCCTGAGATTTGCAAGGCAGAATGAAGTTACTCAGAGAAATAGAAATAAATCTGCCTAGGGTCCTCCTTAATCTTTGTCTTAATATTAAGCTATACATGCATAGGGTAAAAATCCGTAAGGCTAGTAAATAAAAAAAACAATTACCAGAGAGCTGTAAAATGAACAATCCCCAAAGCCTACACAGGGCTTGAAAATGTTTGAGTTCTGATCATCCAGAGTGGAGAGACCTTGTTGAATGCCCAGGACAATGAGTAGAGAATGTAGAAGTGTTTACGGTTAGTAATAAAATATCATTCTTACCTAGGAAAAAATCAGTCAATAGAAACAGACGTAGAAATGATATAGTGAAAGAATTATCATCCAAGAACTTTAAAACAGCTAGTATAGGTATGTTCAAGAATTTAAGGGAAAATATAAATGTACGAGTTATATAAATAGAAGATATTAAAAAGTAAATATATCTGGAGCTAAAAAGATTAAAAATTCACTGGATGGTCTTAATATAAATTTCAATATGGCAGAGGAAAAGAATAATGAACTTTAAGCAATAAAAACTATCACAACTGAAAGATGTTGAGAAAAAAAGCTGAAAAAAATAAACAGATTATTAGTGACCTGTGGAACAATATCCAGTAGCTTAATATACATGTCACTGAAGCTCCAGAAATGTGGAGGGTGGGAACACTGAAAAATTATGTGAAGACACATTGGCTTAACATTTTCCAAATTTGATTAAAAGCATCAAACACAAACTTGAGAGTCAGTGAATTCCATGTAGAATAACCACAAAGAATATCACACCAAGGTATAATCAAAATTATAAGCAAAATTACATAAATTAAAAATTATTATGATCAAAATTATAAGCAAAAAACAACAATGAGAAAAATTTTAAAGTAGCCAGAGGGATAAATAAGGTTCCTTGCCTGCAGGGGTCATTATATTTCTAGAATCCTTGATTAAACTGTAAATACTCTTGACGAGAGAACACATTATACAGTTCAAACTGTCCCGTGGAGGAGTTTCAGGATTCCTTGGAAATAGGAATCTGATGTAGGGCAGGGCCCTGCAGAATGGGGCACAGGTTACATAAATATGAATAGGCCCTGGAGTGTGGGGCAACCCCAAGCAATGTGTTACAAAGAGTAGAGGTAAGAAGATAATGGCAGACATGTTTTATCAACTATGAAGACTGGACTCAGAATGATTATGATATCTTAGGTTAGGGGTCTGGTTGGGTGGCTCAGTGTTGAAGATAATGCTTTTCAAAATTGGGAAAGGACTTGTACACTTACAGAGTTGGATTTTAAGGTCAGTCCTATTGAGGCAAAATAAGCTTATTTTCCCTTAGGCACTAAGCCTAAAATTGCCAAATCTTGCCCCCAAGTGATCAGTGGTACTTTGGGTTATGAAATATAAACCATCTAGTTGGGCTGCTACAAGTATTCAACACTGAGAGAACAATTTAAAAAATGAATTTTTCTATACTGTACATGAAATATTTTGTTTTATAAAAACGATTTATTAAGATAAGAGCATAAACATTAATTAACTCTTAAGTAAAAATATCATGTAAGGTAGCTTTAAAATAAATATATATACCTAGAGACAAATGTTGTCTAGGTTTGCTATTTAAACACATAGTGATTATTAATCACCTTGACTAAATTGGACTTTCTTTTATATACAGTAGAAAAAAACATAACTTTAAAAAAGTCCTGGGCATTAGCTCAGCCCACTCCAAGTCAGTCATTTGTAATTGTAGAGTTAAAATTCCTTTTAGCTACTTTGTCCTTTCCCAGTGTTAACTGTCCTAGTGAGTTAGCTCTTGATTGCTTACTACAGATCCCAACATGCCCTACTTGAGGTAGTTTCTGGGGCCTAACATAGATGGCTCTCTGCTTCAAAGCCTCTGCCAAATAATCTCAAAGAAGCTCCTAAAACATGCAGTCACTCATAATCCTTTGGGCCATATTTTTCTATGATTATCTATTTTTTGTATCTTTACAACCCTCCTACTATGGTTTATTCCTTCTCTAAGGAGACTCAGATTGAGTGAGAGATCCTTTTCACGCAATAGCTAAAGATCACTTATTCACTAAGCTCTGCCACAGACAGTCTAGAAAATTCTGTGAGGAAAATCTGGTTAAAACTTCTTACAATTTTTTTCTTATTGTGAACTTTTCAGAAAACAATTTGGAATATATCAAAGCATTATGATACTATGATATTAGAAAATAAAAACTATTAGAGTATAAAGAATACTTAATACAATTCAAACTTAAAAAGACTTTTAAATTAAATGGTGTTCCAACAAATTGTGTGAACTGTAATTGAAATTTTTTGTCATCAAACAAGTGTAATAATATATTGACGTTAAGTATTACAGACATGTATCTGTTAAAGTAACTGTATCTGTGGCAGCTGTTAAACCATGAAATCTCAACGGCTTAACACAATAGCAATGTATTTTGTATTTATTCAGAGATCCAGGCTGTGCCACCTTCAGCACATGGGTTCCAAGATTACTCTGGGATTCAACATCTAGCCAGCAGATGGAGGAAAAGAGAGAGGACAGAATTAGGTGGGAGGTTTTCATGTGTCTGCCTGGAAGTAGCTTACATCATTTCCACTCACATTCTACTGGTCAGAAATTAGTCATATGGCAACATCTAAGTTGAAGGGAGACTCAACAGTGCATTCTAGTTATGTGTATTCTAGTTTTGCCAAAACAAAAAGGGAAGAGAGTTTGATGTGCAATTAGACTCTCTCTGCCACAAGGCATAATATTAGTGGAGAAAATGGAAGTGTGATTAGTTACCAAGAAATTCTTGTTATACGTTTAAGAATACAACTTAAAATACATTTATTAAATGCCTACTGTGAGCCAGAAAGTGTGTTAACCATTAAAGTTAGAGAGAAATTAGAATCTACTTATTATCTTTCATCTATTCGTGGTACAATGAAGGAAAAAACACATAAACTGATTTTTGCCACTCAGAATGATATATGTTACAAGAGAGATAAGTATAGGGAATCAAAATCTTGCCTCCAAAGGGAAAACTTCTAGTTTACCATTTCCCTATACTTTAGCTCAGGAGAGTTAACAATTTTTATTGCATATTAAGGGAATTTAAGCTGGATAATTAGGGGGAAGAGAACTTATAATGGTTATCACTTCCTTGCTGCATTGTGGTCATTTTTATTTGCAGCCCAGCATCTTTATATACTTTATGGGACTAAATTCTTGCTTATTTAACATTCACTGAACATTCTGCTTTATGTGACTTACCAATATTTTTAAGTACATTTAATAATAAATTTTTTACTTAGCTACTAAGTAGACTTCTTCAGGTCTGTTGTTTTAAGAGACATGGAAGCAGCCAGGGGTGGGAATTTGTTCTACTGAAATGTCCACAGGTGAAGGAAAAAGAACATGCACAAGTTTAATAAAACCACTATTATCAAAAATGGAACATCTGAGGTTCTTAAAGTTAAAGGTCTTTTTTTACCTTCATTATAAAGGAATGAGGCATATATGAAGACTGGGCACCTGTGCGTGTGTGTGTGTGTGTGTGTGTGTGCGCGCACGCGTGTGTGTGTATTTAGGTAAAGTGTATAGATTCTCTTTCATTCCATTAGCATAAGTGATGCTCTTAATGATAAGTTCAAGATATAATGGAATCCTGAAATTTGGAGTAAAATATTCCTTCAGGCAACTTCTCCACTGCCCTTTAAAAATAGCTTAGATTTGTAAAGAGAACATTAGGCTGGGTATCAGGAGAAAAAATATTGTAGATCCGTTCTACCACTATTCACTGTAAAAACCTAAATAGCACATCACTTAATTTCATCTGGCTTCACTCTGGTTTCAGAGTGTGAAAAGTATATTGAATCATGTTAATCACATATATATTTATGTATATATTTATTTATGTATGTCTGAAAATGTAGTATGAGGGTTTTCTAGAATGCATATGTCACTTCTTTTAGAATAAAATTTATCACAAAACTGATATGTTTAATATATAGAATACAGCGATGCCAAATAAAAATTATTTGTAATCCCATTACATAGAGATAACCACTCTTTGTCCTCCCAGACATTTTGTCCCATGGTAAATACTACCTCTCAGAATATTTGACACTTTAGTATGCCCTGTGACCACATCTGCATTTTAAAAATCTCTTTGCTGCTCATTGAAAGTACATACCATTTTGGGAAATGATCTACAAGCAACCAGGGGAGTACTTTTCCTATTATCAGTACTAGAGGCATCAGCTATTTTCAGTTTGAAAGACCCTGTGAGCTTGCAACAAAAAGAAAGGGAACATGGTGATGACTTCAAGGGAAGGGACGGGATTGTATGGATAGGGCTGTAAATAATATTAAAGCTAGTGAAATGACCTGGATGGGACAGAAAGATTTATTTCATAGTTTATCTCAATACTCATGGGAGATAGACAGTGGAATATAGCCTTAGTGTTCAATTCCATCCCTTTTTATTGAGCCAGGGGATATTTAAAGAAATTTATAGAGCTCTTTGAAAGTCAGCATTTTTAAAAAGCGGCACTGAGAAAAGATTACACTGAAGAAGATCCAGGTGACAATACAGAACATAAGACATGAGGGAATTTATAACAGCTAAGCTAATTGTGGTGGAGGACACTCAGGAAAGCAGACCCCAGAGAATTATCTGCTCATCTTCCTGACTACTGCCTATTCCCCTGCCTCTCCCTCTTTATCAATGGCAATTTCAGAGTTCTCGGGTCCTATCTCCTGGAGCTAAGGTACAGTGAAAAAGCCTTTGCTTTGTATAGCAGTGCCATTCCTACATCCAGTAATCACTCCTAACATAGAAATATATCTCAGCATAAAGCCTGGCAAGTTACACAGAATTTGGAAACTAACAGAATCCCACGTTTTGGGGAAGCATCTAGAATAGCAAAAAAAATAATTGAAGAAATGGAAAACTGAACCTATGAAGAAAGATTTGGCCAGAGTGACTGCAGCCTAAGATTCAGAATTAGAGACTGGATTCTAGGTTCACGTCCCTGAGTAAATCTGGGCTTCAGGAATCAATAAATGTTGTAGGTTAGGTTCTCTGAAGTAGATACTGTGATGGAATTTGGTATGCTGTGTGTTTAGGATGTTTATATCTGTGAAAGGTAGTGGGAGGGAGCAGGATTGAGCAAGCTGAGAAAAACCACTATGCAGATAAACCACATATGGAGTTCTAGAGTATACACATCTCACATTGGACTCAGATGGATGGGCCTCTATACCACCACTACACTTAGTCATTAAATAGGAGGGATAAGCCCATTGGAAAAACAGTTCTCTGTAGCCAAGACAAGCCCCGAACGGGAGCTGACAATAGGAGGCTGTCTGCTCATAACATTCTGCATATGGTCCAACAAGTTCTACCTTTTAGAGGGTTCTGGACAGGACGTGTCTCTGACCACAGCAACAGGGGAATAAGGGGGAAATAAATTAGATGAAGGTTAAGGTTACTGTAAGTCCTAAAACTGGTTGTTTTAATAATAATGATACATATCGTAACAAATTTCATAACAAATTGGGTCATTTAAAATTTAATCCTTGTTGTTGAAAGAATAACTGACATATGACAGAGAAAAATATTCCAGCCATTGCTATTAACTTAGGGACTATGACTCAATTAGTGATAAACACGTATACACATACACACACCTCATCTGTGCACATCAGGAAATAAATAACATATTTCATGATGGAATTTGAAAGATAGTGCACTAACTGCATGTTTACCACACCGGAAAAGGACCAAATCTAAGGCATTTAGTTTATTTTGCATAACAGCATGAAAACTCAAGTTGAATTTATGGATGATCTTCCTAACAACATATTTGAATCATTCTGGATCGTCAAAAGAGGAAGCTCAGTTAAATCCCGTATGTTTAGAATATATTTGGAAAAGAATGACACAATATCGTGAAGAGATGTAAAAAAAGATTGACAATACTAATAGCTAGCATTTATTTGCCATTTACTATGTGTCTAAGACTGTGTTAATCCCTTTACATATGTTATTCTATTTAATTCACACAGCAACCTACGAGGTAGCAATTATTATCTCCACTTCACCAATGAAGAAGAAGGACCAACATCAAACAGTAAGTGGCAGAGTGTGGATACTTATCCAGACACTCTGATTCTAGAGCCTACAGTCTTAGCGACATCCTGTACTGCTATCACATCAAAGAGGGATTAGGATTTGCTCTCTATGACTTCAAGAAGTAAAATGACAAAACTCCAGAAGGGCTTACACAACCTGTTTGCTGCCTATTTCTTCAACACTATTTTATAATGCCTTCCACTTTGTTCACTTTGCTCCAGCTACACTGGCTTGGAACAAATAAGGTTGTTTCCACCTTAAGGCTTTTCTCTATGCTGTTTACTCTCCCTGAAATGTTCTTTTACTTACTCTTCACCTGTCTAATCTTTATGTCATTTCTTCAAGTAAGCATTCCCTGACCTGCCTCCTCCAGACTAGTTTGGATATTCCCGGTATAAGTGTTCAGGTTTCCCTTGACTCGTTCAAGGCATATATATATATATATATATATATATATATGAATGAATATATATATGAATGAATGAATATATATATATTCAAAATATATTTATTTGCTTTCTTGTTTATTGTCTGTCTCCCTACAGTAAATTATGAATTTCATGACAGCAACGATCGCATCTGTTCTATTCACTGTTTTTCTATGCTCTTTCGCGTTTAGCATAGTAGGTACTTGTTTGCTGCCTAGCCAGGTAGATTGCTGTGTGTTTGGATGAAAAACTGTCACCAATAAATGGAAGTTCCCAGAAGCCAGAGCTGAACTCTGATAAAATAGGCTATTTTAAATGGTACTAAACTCCTTTTCATCAGAGACATCCAAACAAAAGATGGATAGCCACAATAACAGAATGTGACAGATTACTTAGTAGCCACAAATTTTCCCTATCTTTGCATGCATTGTGACTTTTCCACTTCTCTCATCAAGAGACAAAATCTATTTCTCTATTTTGAAGCTAGGCTTGGTCATGTGGTTTGCTTTTGTAAAAATATTAACAAACATGACAAGTAGAGACTTACAAAGTATGTGCACATTGAAACTTGTCCTCCCTTGAAACACAGTCCCACCATCTGAAATCTGAAATAACGTCTTCAAGAATGAGAACTACATGGGAAGAGATGCAGCCAATAGTCAGTACTAACCACACAACATATGAATGAGTCCAGATTAGATAATTACTAGATGGTAGAGCCACCAAATCACTGCAGTCATGAGTGAAACCAGGTGAATCCAGAAGAACTGCCTAGCTAAGCTTGGCCCAAATTGGTGATCCACAGAATCATAAGCAACACTGTGCTGCATGTTTTAAGCCCTAGGTTTTCGGAAAGTTGGTTAGATAGTAATAGATAGCTGAGTTAGGTGATGCGTAGTGTGTCTTCTAGTAACAAGTAAACGGGTTTACTAGGTGACCTTAAATGGCTCTTTTAATCTTCAGAATCTATGACTGTAATGAACATCTTTTTCAAACACTCAAATGACATTTGAAATGGCTAACAAGTCCCTTTGTATTAAAAATGTACCATAGAGGTTATTCACCCATTTGGATTCACTATAGATTTTATAATTAAGGATTCATTTCATCATTTGATTTGTACTTAAGGCTCACATTATTTTAAATACATTCTCTAAATCCTTCCTAGCAAGCAAAATAACATTTATGCTAAAATCTGTCTCATGGCCTGTTCTATGTCTCCATGTACAGACTGAAGGAGGTATAATTCATCCATAAAAGGTAGCTGAAATATGCACTGCTTTGAATGGTTTTAATATTGTGCACAAGGGACTGGAGAAGAAAATTAACTGCCGTATGCTGCCTCATTCAAAGTATCAGATGGATAATAATAAAAGAGAAAACGTATAAAATCATTTAGGGCCATTTTAGGACCATATGTTCAACTTCATTGACAATAATCAACTATAATATATTTCAGAAAATAGAAGTGGTGAGAGTATAATCCTTCTCATTATATTGGGTTTTAGACTTCAAATCATTTGAAAATCTTAAGAATAGATAGCAAATGTAGTTTGTAACTAGCAATAACTAGACATCTGATAAAGATGAATTCTATTACTCATGGGGTATGGTTTTCCTCTTTTTGCCATAACTCAAGGCTTCCCTCCTTCAAAAGTGAGGCTCCAAACTTAAAGTTTTTAGGAGATCCTCCTAGATGTACTATACAATTAATGCAGATTCCTCCCTCCCATTATGCCCGCCCAATTCTGTACTTGTCCCATAGATATATTAGTAGGTGGTGATTATTAATATCTTTAAAACAACATCACCATAGGATTTCTTTAAACAGCAGGAACCCCTAGTGGTAACTTTCTTATTATTTTGTCGTATTGTTTGTGTTTATTTGCATGTCTGTTTTCCCAAATAAATATGAAATTATCAAGGATGTATGAATAATGTTACTTGGGATATTAGATCAAAAGGTGGTATATGTTTGTTTCTGAAGAAATTACCTGAATGAAGGAATAAACGTAAACTACTATGTTAATTAGATCAGTTTCTATTCAACAAATACCATGTGAAAAGCAAGGAACTGTACATCCACTTATTTATTTAGACTAATGGAGTGCTTTATTTCTGTAGTTTATGTTTGCAGTCTCTTATGTCCTATATAAAAATTCAGTTGCCTAATAATCGGAGAGACAATGCAGGAGATGGAAATCCTGTCTACAGCTAAGTCAGGTGATTGGCAAATCCTCTTTACAAAAATCAGCTGTAATGATGGACGAAATTGAGGAAAATAATCAATTAAGCAATCTCGATTTTGGGATATTGGCCAAAGAAATACAACAATTTGATAATCATGTATTTCTGAAAACCTGATGTTCTTACCCTTGGGTAAGAACAGCTGGAATCTGTGGTATTATTTTTTCCATTCTTATTTCTCCTTAGCACCGCCACCCCCAATCTCAGCCAAGGCATAAATTCTATTAGGGTGTGGCAGGCCATGAGAACTGACAGCTTTTCTGCCACTATCAAAAGGGGCTCACCTGATTTGGAAAGGCAAGCATTGGCAACACTCATGCCCAACAATGTTGTCAGTGGAAGTGATAATCTTGGACAGAAGGTGAGTAAGAAAATCTAACAGCTTTACTTACTGGAGGCTACAGTCATGGTTGGGATAAACATAACTCTGGAACGGAGGTCTAGGCTAGCTACACACTTCTGGCAAACTCAGTCTGCACACATGGTAACATACTTATCAGAAGTAGGTTTTTATAAGATGTGAAAGGGCTCAGAAGGAAGCAAAATCTGCACAGCCTGTACTTTGAACAAAAAGGAATGCATATATAGATATATCATAAACTAATCAGTGAAAAACAAAAAACAAAGATAAAATCTTAAAAGCAGCAAGAGAGAAAAAAAAAACTCATATAGGTGAGCATCAGCATAATTAAGACTGACTTCACAGCAATGAAGTCTAGAATGACATAGTCAAATCGATAAAAGAAAAAAAAATAGCCAACAGAACAAGACACATAGACATTGCACTCAGCCCAATTCTTATATGCCTTCCTTATAAAGGTTTCCTTTTAAAACCCCTGCCTCTCCCATAAAAATTCCAAGTGCTTACTTTGGATAGGAATGTGGCTACTTCCTTTTTCCTAGTTTTGGTTAATAAAGTCACTTTCTTTCTACCAGACCTTGCTCTTGTGACTTGCACTCTGCAAGTGGTAAGCATCTGGACCTGCATTTCATTACAAAACTATCAACAAAGAATTCTATATCCAGTGAAAGTATCCTTATAAAATGAAGGCTAAATAAGGATCTTCAGATTAATAAAGACTGAGAAAATTTGCTGCTAAGAAACCTACCTTTTAAGGAATACTAAAGGAAGACCTTCAATGCTGAAAGGAAATGACACCAGATCCAAAACTACAGGAAGAAATGTAGAGCAACAGAAAAGGTAAATATGTAGGTTAAAAAAAAAAAAAAACACTCTATGCTTTTTTAAAAGATATAAGATTACATGAAGCAATAATTATAACACAGTATTACTAGGTTGGTCATATATAGATACAATATATATGACAGCAATAACACAAGATAGAGGGAGAACTTACTGTTGTCAAATGGCTTTATTTTCCTGAAATTATGTTAGTATTACTCTGAAGGAGAGTCTCGTTAATTAAGATGCATACTGTAATCCCTAGAGCAACCATTAAGAAAATAACTAAAAATTAGCTAAATATCTACAGGGAAATTAAAGTGGTGCACACACAAAAATATTTAACTGAAAAGAATGCAGTGAAGGGAAACAGAAATAGCAACCAAAAAAGAAAGAAAGAGAAAGGAGACATATAAAACCAAACAGTAAAATAACATATGTTAATCCAACAAAATCAGAAATTATCTTAAATATGAATTAGCTAAATTCCCAAATTAAGAGGCAGATATTACCAGATTGGATTTTTTAAAAGCAAGATAGAATGATCTGCTGTTTATAAGAAGGACACCTTAGATTCAAAGATATAAATAGATTGAATACAAAACGATGGGAAAGGTACACCATGCAGCCAGTAACCATGCTGACTCTGAGATAAGGAACAGTGTAAAATTGTCTGCTTTTGCCACTTTTGTTGAACACTGTACAAAAAGTTCTGGCTAAGGCTATAAGAAGAAAGAAATGCATTGAAAGAAAAAAAGATTAAGGCAAAAACTTAAGACATTCAGATTGAAAAGGGGGAGGTAAATTTGTCTTTCATCTGCAAATAAACAAATCTAAAAAGACATATGGAATCTATAAAAATATCTATAACCAATAATTACATTTTCAAGTTGTAAGATATAAAATTAATATACAGAAAAATGTATATCTAAACTATAGTAATAATCTAAAATTAAAATTAAGAAAATTCCATTCATAATATTATCAAAAAGAATAAACTACTCAAGTATAAATTTATCAAAAGTAGTACATGACTTAGAAAACTACAAAATGTTGTTGAGGGAAATTAAAGAAAATATATACAAATGAAAACACTCTCCATACACATGAATTAGAAGACTCAATATTTTCAAAATGGCAATTTTCCCAAAAGTGATCTGATAAGTCAATGCAACCTTCATCAAAATCCCAGTAAGCTTTTTAATAGAAATGGACATGTCTATCCTAAAATTTATACAGAAATGCAAGAGACTCAGGATAGCCAAAACAATCTTGAAAAAGAAGATTGTTAGAGGACTTAAACTTCCTGATTTCAAAACTTACCATAAAGCCCTAGTGTGGCATTATCACAAGAATATACAAATAGGTTTAATGAAACAGAAATGAGAGTCCAGAAATAAACCTTTACATTTATGGTTAGTGAATTTTTGATTAAGGTAACACAACAAGCACAAAAATTCACTCAAAATCAATCATAGCTATATATGTAAAAGTTAATCTCCCATTCTGTGCTTAACTCACAGTAGGTGTCACTACTGTAGTCTTTCTTGGCTACAGATGTCTCAGGCTGATTATGCAGAAAAGTTTACAACCTCAGCCAGCCCTCTAGGTTATGTCAACATCGATGCCATCTAGAAAATAACTTGTAAAGGAACTCATTGTATCTCACGTTCAGTGCATTTCACCACTCCAATATGCTACATATGGATAAGGAAGCCACTGCTTGAGCTATAGGGGAAAACAAGAAGTGTTCATATTCAGATTTCTTTTCCAATTCCATAGCAATCATTTAAACACTTTTTTCAACCTATTTGATACATTGCTCTTGAGTTGTAGATATTTTTAAGTGATCATATTTATTTTCTCTGGTTTCTTACAGGGCTAGGCCATAGAGTATGTACTCAAGGTTTTGTCGTTAATTGACTGAACTTTAGAGGTAAGTTTTCACAGGTTTTATATGAGATAAGATGCCAGGCCACTTCCTTGGAAATATATATGCAAAGGGGGCTATTGTGCCATGGTTCTATAAAAGGGAAGTGTTCTCAGCAAGCTGACACAAGAACAGAAAACCAAACACCATATGTTATCACTCATAGGCAGGTATTGAACAATTAGAACACAAGGACACATGGAGGGGAACATCAAACACTATGGTCAGTAGGGAGGGGCTAAGGGAGGGACATTGGGAGTGGGGAGGGTAGGGAGGGATAATGAGGGGAGAAATACCAGATATAGGTGATGGGGGGGATGAAGGCAGCATACCACCTTGCCATGTATGTACCTATGAAAAAATCCTGCATGATCTGTACATGTACCCCAGAACCTGAAGTACAATTAAAAAAAAAAAAAAGGAAGTGTTTACTTATAGAGAGAGCAGTGTTACAAATTATTCTCAGAAGTCTGAAGATGTTTCTCTCCCCAGTGAACTAATATACTTATTTCATTAAACAGTGCTAGCTATGTAGTGTAGCATGGTAGTTAAACAGAGGATACTATGGAGCCAGATTGCAGGCATTTTAACTCAACTTCTTCAATTCCTAGATTGCATTTAAATCCTGACTTCTCTGCTCATTCTATGCTTCAGTTCTCTCATTTGTAAAAATGGACATACAAGAGAATCTATTTTATAGGATTGTTGTGAGGATTAAATGACAAATAGAAAATATTAAACTAATGTTAGTGATTCCACCCTTTCTCTTCCACTACACCTCTGGGAAAGGGGAAAAAAGGACACAAAACTGCAAAGAAATTTTCAGTGTTATTGGTGGTATAGAGATGATATACAGTCTAGCTTCTTAAAACTGAATTTTGAAAGCAATTTGTATAGTCTATTTTCTATAGAAGCCAAGAAGGAGGTTTATTTTACCTTGTTTGAAGAGAGTTAACTAGTCTGGCTGACTACAACAAGCTGTGTCACACAGCCTCCTACATTATTGATCTTTAAATGTAGCATCATATATAAAACAGTATAAAGTTGTGTGTTATTCCCCTTTCTATCCTCAGTGGCTACTACAATGCTCTCCACAAGAGAAGTACAGATACAATATTATGGCAATTCAGAGGAGAGGAATTACCAATAACTTGATTAGATGAAAAAGCAGTGAAGTTTGGTAGAGAAGACAGTGTAACAGTACAGAATTCAGAAATTTCCAGCTGGAGAGAAATGAAGCTAGGAGAAAGTACTACAAGAGGAGGCAACTGAATGTACACTGGCAAAGAGAAAGAAGGATATGGTGTGATCAGGGGTATGCTTTAGAAAGGTTAAGCTGGTGTAGAGAAGGTTGAGAGAAGGAAAGGGAGAAAAAGGACTAATTAGGAGGTTGTTTAATTGTCCAGGCAAGAGGTAACTGGCTAGAACCAGGGAAGAAGTGGGGAATGCCAAATAGGGGCAGACCTAAGAGAAATTTCAGGAGGAAGCAGAAAGGAGGATTTGACAATCTCTCACATCCCTCCTCTTCTTAGGCTAGGACACAGCTCAGCATTCAATGCTCTCTACAATCTTCCCCAACTACTTTGTCCAGATTTACCTTTCCCTAAGCATGCCATGTGCCTCATTCTCCAAACTGCACTGGATCACATACTTTTCTTCAAGGACAATCTGCTTTTCCAGTTACTCTCATTATCTCCAAAAATACAAATCTAAGTTACCTTTAAAAGGCCACCTCAAATACCATCTCTTCCATCAAATATTCCTGACTCTTCTCTAGCCATAATTAACTTCTCCCTCCACTGTTTTTCCACTTAGGCTTTGCGGGACATGGTAAATTCTTCAACATTTTCTTCAAGTTTAATAGAAATCCACTTATGACTTTTAAGCAGCAGAGTAAAATTATTTTATTTACATTTTAAAACAATCATTTATATTGCTCCTTGTACTGTAAAATAGGGATAAGAATGTTGCATCAAGAACAGGTAAAAAGCGATTGCCCTAGTTCAAGCAAGAGATAATGGTGATCTGACGAAGCAAATCACAATATATATGAAGAAAACATGGCAGATACATATTACAAGAAGCAGACTACTCATATAGGAGGTAGATTTGGAAAAGCAAAGGTAAATAGTTTAATTTTTATTTTGAGATATCTATTTAGACAGAAAATGAAGATGTTAGTGAACAGTTAGATATGAGTTGGAAATTTCAGGGAGCAGAATGAGCTGGAGAAAAATATTTAGAATCAATGGAATAAAATGATAAACAAAGCCATGGGACTACATGAGATTACTTAGAGAGAGAGGGTGCAGACAGAGAAGAGGCCAAGCATTGAATCCTGAAGAACATCAACTTTTAGAAGGTAGGGAAGATGAAGCCCATAAAGGAAATTTGTTTAAAGTAGCTAGTTTGGTAAGGAAAATAAAAACAGGGAGACAGTGATGTTGTCAAAGACAAAAGGACATTTCAAGACAAGTAGCAAAGCTGATTGTGCCACATGCTACTTAGGTCAAGTAAGATGATGACAGAGAAAGGTCAACTGCATTTTGTATCATGGAAGTTTTTAAAAAATACGTATTTCTATAACATTTGCCCCAGCAATCCCATTACTGAGTATATACCCAAAGGATTATAAATCATTCTATTACAAAGACACATGCACCTGTATGTTTATTGTGACACTGTTCACAATAGCAAAAACTTGGAACTAACCCAAATACCCATCAATGATAGACTGGATGAAGAAAATGTGGCACATATACACCAGGGAATACTATGCAGTCATAAAAAAGGATGAGTTAATGTCCTTTGCAGGGACATAGATGAAGCTGGAAGCCATCATTCTCAGCAAACTAACACAGGAACAGAAAACCAAACACCACATATTCTCACTCATAAGTGGGAGTTGAACAATGAGAACACATGGACACAGGGAGGGGAACATCACACACAGAGCCTGTCAGGGGGTGGGGGTTAGCAGAGGAATAGCATTAGGAGAAATACATCATATAGATGACAGGGTGATGGATGCAGCAAACCACCATGGCACGTGTATAACTATGTAACAAACCTGCACGTTCTACACATGTGTCCCAGAACTTAAAAGTATATTACTTTATATTCATGTAGCTCTTGAATGTAAAATTATATATATCTATCTATATATATCTGTATATATATATCTGTGTATATATATATCTCAAGTTTTATTTTAGACTCAAGGGCTACATTTGAAGGTTTGCTTCATGGGTATATTGTATGGTGCTGCTGACATTTAGGATACAAATGATCCCATCATCCAGGTAGTGAGCATAGTTACTATTTTAACCCTTGCCCCCCTCTGTCCCTCTTCCCTTTAGTAGTCCCCAGTGTCTCTTGTTGCCATCTTTATGTCCATAGTATCCAAAGTTCAGTTCCCACTTGTAAGTGAGAACATGTAGTAATTGGTTTTCTGCTCCTGCATTCACTTATGATAATGGCCTCCAGCTGCATCCATGTTGCTCCAAATGACATGATTTTATTTTTTATGGATGCATAGTATTCCATGGTGTATATATGCCACATTTCTTTTATTTGATCCACTGTTGACAGGCACCTAGGTTGATTCCATGTCTTTTGTCCACTTTTTAACAGGATTATTTGTTTTTTGCTTGTACAATTGTTTAAGTTCATTACACATTCTGGTTATTAGAACTTTGTCAGAGGTATAGTTTGCAAATATTTTCTCCCATTCTGTACATTGTCTGTTTACTGTTAATCATTTATTTTGCTGTGCAGAGCTCTTTAGTTTAATTAGATACCACTTGGCAATTTGCGGTTTTGTTGCAATTGCTTTTGTAGTCTTTGTCCTAAAATCTTTGCCAGGACCTATGTCCAGAATGGTATTTCCTAGGTTTTCTTCTATGAGTCTTACAGTTTGAAGTCTTACATTTAAATCTTTTATTCACCTTGGGTTAATTTTTGAATACGGAGTAAGGAAATTATCCAGTTTCATTCTTCTGCATGTAGCTAGCGAGCTATCCCAGCACCATTTATTGAATAAGGGGTCATTTCACCATTGCTTATTTTTGTCTACTTTGTCAAATATGAGATGCTGTAAGTATGATTTCCTGGGCTCTCTATTCTGTTGCATTGTTCTATGGGTCTGTTTCTGTACCTGTACCATGCTATTTTTGTTGCTGGAGCCATATAGTATAATTTCAAGTCAGGTAATGTGATGCCTCATGGTTTGTTCTTTTTGTTTAGGATTGTGTTGGCTGTTTGGGCTCTTTTTTTTTCTATATGAATTTTATATTTTACTTCATTTTCTTTATCGGAAAATTTTTTTTTTTGGTTCCATATGAATTGCAGCATATATTTCTGTGAAAAATAACATTGGTAGTTTGATAGGTATAGCACTGCATCTGTACTTTGCTCTGGGGAGTATGGCTGTTTTAATGATATTGATACTTGCAGTCCATGAGCATGGAATGTTTTTCCATTTGTGTCATCTCTGATTTTTTTCAGCAGTGTTTTATAGTTCTTGTAGAGACCTTTTCTCTCCTTGGTTATCTATATTCCTAAATATTTCATTCTTTTTTGGATATTGTAAATTGGATTGGGTTCTTGATTTGGCTCTCAACTGGAATATTATTGGTGTGTAGTAATGCTACTGATTTTTATGCATTGATTTTGTATTCTGAAAGTTTAGTAAAGCTGTTTATCAGTTCCAGGAGCCTTTTGGTGGAGTCTTTAGGGTTTTCTGGGAATAAAATTGTATTGCCAGTGAACAGAGAGAGTTTGGCTTATTCATTTCCTATTTTGGTGCCTATTATTTCTTTCTCTTGCTTGATTGCTTTGGCTAGGTCTTCCCATCATGGAAGTTGTTAACTTTACCTGTAATATTTTCAGTTAAATTCAGGGAAATGAAATTAACCTGAAGAGATTTGAAGGGTAAATGGAAGCTCACAAAGGGAAGAAGGTAATGTGAATATATCTTAAAATGAACTTGCCTTTCAATTTTTCTTTTCATCAGAGAAATGGAGTGATCATTGAAATAGATGTGGTTATACAAAGTTTGTGTCTTTCTGTAAAATGTATTAGAAAAGTAGTAGGTTTCTTTTTCTTTTTATAAAATGGGTGACTGGAAAATACTAAGGCAGGTTAATGTTGATGGGAATGACCCAATAAAGAAGAGAAAATTAACAGTGTAGAAAAGGGAGAAGATAACTGAAGCAGCACAATTTTTGAAGAGGAGAAAGAGGATGCAAATTGTAAGTAGATAAGGATATTCCTCTAAAAAAAAGGGGAGATGGATATATCCTTCTTTGGAAACTGTAAGAAAGGGGAAGAATATGTATACAGATAAAGATAGGATTGTAGATTTGAGCATGGGGAGACAGGAGCTTCTGGATGATGACGACGATGATGATGATAGTAACCACTTACAGGTACTTATAATTTGTCAGCTATTACACACTCACATACCCAAAATTTACTCAAAACTACCGGGTAAATGCTATTATCTCCATTTTACAAATTAAGGAACTGAAACACAGAAAGGCTAAGAAATTTGCTAAAAGTCCTACTGCTGGTAGGGAGTTGAGCTGGAATTCACACTCAAGCACTATAGATTGAATGTTCATACTTTTAAACATACACCACTTTTTTGATGAGGTATGGTAATCAGATATAATCAAAGGTAGAAAAGCTTGGATGAGGGGGGGAAATATGTGGAATAGTTATCTTTATCAGTAAGAAGGTGAGCCTAAAGAGGAATATAGTAGAATTACTGGATAGTGTTACATTTCTACTTTAGTTTTGAGACCTTAATTCAAACAGAAACCAATCAGCTATGAGTAGCAGAAGGTTCAGAAAAGCCATGTATAGGTCAATGTTCCCCATTAAATTATGGGTTCCTGGAAATGAAGGATAGATATACCATCTTTTGTCTGTGTATTCACCAGAGCATTCTACAAATAATAGGCACCTAATGTCTGTTTAACTGCGTTTGTTTGACCTATTGTTCCCAAATAAAATCATATGACAGAGGCTTGTTAAAAATATTCATTCTCTAAAGGAAAAGACCTCCTAACTACGATTTAAATTTTAAATGCAGTAAAAGATTGATAAATTTGATTGATTGAGTAAAAATTTCTACATGGCAAAAACTCTACCATAAGCAAAGCAAAAAGTTACAACATGCTAAAAAAAACACGTTTTTTGCAACATGTATCATAAAAGGGCTAATATCCCTAATATAAATATATAAATCTATACTCTTCAAAGTACAGGGAAAATAAAAGATCAAAACAGTGTTAGAAGAATGGGTGAAACACATGAACAGACAGTTCAAAAATATATGCAGTTACTCACTACATATGTTAAAAAAGATGCACAACTTTACTTGTAATAAGAGAAATGCAAATCAAAACTGCACTGAAATATGATTTTTCATACATCAGTTAGAAAAGACTTAAATGTTTCCTAATACACTGTTGTTGATGCTGTGGTAAAACAGGAACTCTCATGTATTTCTGGTAAGAGTGCAAACTGATATTATTCTTTCAAGGAGAATTTAAAAATGTACCATGTTGTGCTGGTAAATGTTTGAAAGCTGGCTCTCCAGAAAAGAAAAAATCAAAACCACACCCAAAAAGTCCTGATGTGTGGCATTTGCTGACCTTCTTTGTGAAATAGTACCACTATTGCCAATTTCAAGCTACAAAGGTGAAGTCACTAAACACATTTTGGGAAGAGATGCACATTAGCCCGCTATTATACAGTTTTTTTTTTTTTCTTCCTTTTTAAAAAAACCGTATAGATACAATTAACAGGAATGCAAGAAAATAGGTAATAGTAAAATGTAGATAAAAAGGATTAAGAAGTAATGAGCTTATTTTTTACCTTGATTTTATTACTTTGATTATCTTTAAGAAGATTATTTAATGACATATTATAACATGAAAAAGCAGTTTCCCAAATTATAGGTACAGAATGATGTCACTCTTTTTGTAAACAAGGCAAAACAGAGATCTGAAGTTATATTCACCAAGATAACAGCAGTGGTTACCTCTGGGAAACTGGTTTAAAAATACTTTTAGTTTTCTTCTTCATGTGTCTTTAATCTTTTTTATTTTTTATAATGAACATGTTTTTACAATAAGGGAAATATTTTTATTTAAAAAGATCATATATGAAGTTCTTTTCAGAATTAAATATTGGCAAAAAAAAGAACTATATATTGGTAGCTATTAGTACTCTACACTGATCTTTTTAGGGCTTTATATTTTTAATTTTTATTTTTAAATTAAACAAATTTTTAGTTTACTGTAAATTTTTTAATTCAGTGAATTAAAATACAGTAAGCTGCTCTTTCGGTGTAAAGTTGTATGAATTTTAACACATAAAAATTTTTATAACCACCACCACAGTTAGGATAAGAAGAGTTCTATCACCTTAAAAAAAACTGTACCCTCCCCTCACTTCTAACCTCTGACAGTAGCTGGTCTGTTATTTGACACTATCACTTTATATTTTTGAGAATGTCATGGAAATGGAAGCATATAATATGTAACTTTTTGAGACCGGCTTCTTTCACTCAGTCTGTTTTTTTTTTTTTTATATACTTTGCTCCTATTTGTTGCCAAGTAGTATGGATGTACCATGGTTTATTTATCCATTCATCTGTTGAAGGACATTTCCAGTTTTTGGAGGTTATAAATAGAGCTGCTATGAACATTCATATGTGTTTATGAGTGAACCTAAGTTTTTATTTCTCTAGGATAAATACCTAAGAGTGGGATGGTAGAGTCCTATGACAAGTGTATGTTTAACTTTAGGAGAATCTGCTAAACTGTTTTCCAGAATGGCTGTAACATTTTGTATGTCCATCTGCAATAAATGAGGGTTCTAATCCTGCTGCATTCTCACTAGCACTCAGTATTGTCAGTGTTCTTTGTCAATCTTTCCATTCTACTAGGTGTGTAGTGGTGTCTCATGATCACTTTAATGTGCACTTCCCTGATAGCTGAGTATAGTGAACATATTGAACTCTTCTTTCGTCTTCTTTATATTGTTTTCTTATTGTTGAATTCTGAGAAGTCTCTCTGGATAAAGTCCTTTGTGGGATGTGATTTGTAAATATTTTTGTACAGTTTATAGCCTGTCCTTTTAGTCTCTTAACAGTGTCTTTTGCAGAGAAAACATGAATTTTGATGAAGTCAACTTATCAATTTTTCCACTTATAGATTGTACTTCTGGTGGCATGTCTAAGAACCCTTTGCCTATTTCCAGGTCATGAATATTTTCTCCTATGTTTCTTCTAAAAGTTTGATAGTTTTATGTGTTTCTTTCATATTCAGGCCTATGATTCATTTTGAAATAATTTTTGTATAAGGTGTGAGGTCTAGATCAAAGTTCATTTTTTAAATTTTTGTTTTTTGCATATGAATGTCCAATTGTCCCAAGGCTATATGTGAAAAATTTTATCCTTTCTCCACAGAATTGCCTTTGTACTTTTATAAAAAAAATCAATTGGCCATAATTATGTGCTCTATTCCAGACTTTTGACTCTGTTAATTGATCTATATACACCTTTGACAATACAACACTGTCTTGATAACTATTGCTGTATGGTAAGTCTTAAAGTTCAGCAGTAAAATTATTACCACTTTTTCAAAAATTTGGGGTTTTTAATTTTTAATCTTTTGGGGGTACATAGTAAGTATATATATATTTATGAGGTACATGGTATATTTTGATACAGGCATGCAATGTGTAACAATGACATCATATAAGTAGGGTATCCATTCCCTCAAGCATTTATCCTTTGTCTTAAACAATTCAATTTATAGTCTTTTAGTTATTTTAAAATATACAACTAAATTATTTTGACTATAATGATCCCCTCATGTTGTCAATTACTAGGTATTATTCATTCTTTTTATTTTTTGGCATTATCTTAATTATAAATATAAAATTTTAAATTGTAAGTTTATGTGATTTAATTCTTACCAATGGCTATGTATAAAAACTAGCTCACAAAATTCCTGAGAGTGTAACAATTGAATTTTGAAAGCCAGTATGACTCAGCTTTAGCACACCACTGAAATAGCTGAAAAACCAAATACATGTTTATTCTGACCCAACACTTTCACTTTTGTGAATTTATTTTGAAGATATATCTTCAATAATACAAAAATACATATCTACAAATTATCACTGAAGAATTTTTACTTAGATTAATATGTTAGCAATAATCTATATCTCTATACATAGGAAATCTGCACAATGAAGTTCTATGTGGGTATAAAAATGAATGAAGATGGAGGAAATTGTCATAGCAGCTTTATTCTTTTTGGTTGAAAACCAGAAAATACCTAAATGTCTTTCAGTGGCTGAATGGTTAAATAAACTGTAGCACACCCATTTCCTAGAATACTGCTCAGTAACAAAAAGGAACAAACTATTACTATACACAACAATTCAGATAATTCTCAAAAATTTTTCTGTGTAAAAAAAATCTTATCTCAAACGTATACATACTGTATGATTTCATGTATGTAACATCTGTGAAATAAGTTATAAATACAAAGAACATATTAGTGGTTGTCAGGGATTAGGGATAGTGGAGGAGAAGATGAGTATGGCTATAAAAAAAGGACCCTGAAGGAGCCTCATGATAACGCTATAGTTGAATATTTTTATTCTGGTGGTGTTACACAAGGGTAAACGTGATAAAATGGCAAAAGCTGCACACACAAACACAAATGGTCCACATATAACTGGTGAAGTCAAAATAACTCTGCTGATTGTGCCAATGTGAAATTTCTTGGGATTTATATTGTACCATAGTTGTATAAGATACTAACATTAGAGGAGGCTGGGAGATGGGTACATAGGACTTTCTTATATATTTCTTTGCAACCTTCTATGAATCTATAATGATTTCAAAATAAAAATTTAAACAGTGAGGTTCTCCATGAATTTATCTGTTTGATTTCCCAGAAATATTAAATATTATCAAATTTAAAAAGGTACAAAAAAGAATAAATCATATATATGTGTGTATGTGTGTGTGTGTGTGTGTGTGTGTGTGTGTATATATATATATATATATATGAAGTACCTTATAATAGCTTTCATGAAAGAAAGAAGAAGAAATGGGAAAATATGTAGCACATGTTTATTTTTTCAAAATGTAACAAAGCAATACTAAGGCACATAAATAAATGCAATTGTTTATATAAAGGAAGTAGATAGGCATGAGGTGAAAGGGATAAGCAAAGGGATAAAACTTTTCTGAATTTAATATTTTATATAGTAGTGATTCTTTAAATTATGTTATTTTACATATTTAAATGCATATATTTAAAAAATGAGGGAAACTTTAAAATTGAATACAAACATAAACTCAAATATCTAACTGTACATCAAATGGATAATCCTACAAATGAAAAAAGAAATCAAAGTAAATTTTAAACAAGATATTCTGACTCTGTGAGCATATTCTAAGGATAAAAGTAACTGGTAATAAAATTTTAACTTTAAACAGTGTGTTGTTGATATTGGTATGGGTACAGAAATTCTAAAACTGTTTTGTCTATATGTAGGAATGAACAGATATATTTAGAGTTTCAGGGTTCACACTTTGAGTGAAGGGAGGTGCAAATATAAAATGGAGGAAAGAGAGAAAAAAATTGTGGTATTAGATTAGAATTAGAAGTATCAATATAGGCTGGGCACTGTGGCTCACATCTGTAATCCCAGCACTTTGAGAGGCAGAGGCAGGTGGGTCATGAGGTCACAAGTCTGAGACCAGCCTGGCCAATATGGTGAAATCCCATCTCTACTATAAATGGAAAAATTAGCCAGGTGTGGCATGCACCTGTAGTCTCAGCTACTTGGGAGGCTGAAGCAGAAGAATCATTTGAACCCGGGAGGTGGAGGTTGCAGTGAGCTGTGATCATGCCACTGCACTCCAGCCTGGGTGACAGAGCGAGACTCTTTGTCAAAAATTATATGTATATATATATAGACACACACACACACACACACACACATACATACACACACTAATTTACCTGCTGAAAAAGTCTAGAATCAATGATACCTAATTAGCAATGATCAAAGCTGGTGCCCACATCCCATGGTTTCAAAATACCATTTCCCATTAACATAAGCCAGAGCTCCTTCCAGGGCTGGGGCAGGTAAAGTACACAGTGAGTTTTAAACACTATGTTTCAGAAAGTAAGAAAGTGTTCAACAATTAATGGAGGAATTTCAAAAAACTGGAGGAATCACATTACCTGACTTTAAATTATAATACACACCTGTAGTCACGAAATCAGCATGATACTGGCACAAAAACAGACACATCGACCAACGGAACAGAATAGAGAACCCAGAAACTGATCTAGGCACCTACAGTGAACTTGTTGCTGGAAAAGATGCCAAGAACAAACATTGGGGAAAAGTCAGTGCCTTCAATAAATTGTGCTGTGAACTGGATATCTATATGCAGAAGAATGAAATTAGATCCCTATCTGTCACCATATACAAAAATAAAATCAAAATGGATTAAATATTTAAATCTAAGACCTCAAACTGTGAAACTACTACAAGAAAACATTGGGGAAAATCACAAGGACATTGGTCTGGGTAAAAATTTATTGAGCAATATCCCACGAGCACAGGCAACTAATGCAAAAATGGACAAATGGGATCACATCAAGTTAAAAAGCTTCTGCACAGCAAATATATATATATATATATATATGTAATCAACAAAGTGAAGAGACAATCCATAGAATGGGAGAAAATATTTACATACTACTCATCTGGCAAGTGATTAATTACCAAAATATATAAGGAGCTCAAAGAACTGTAGGGGAAACATCTAATAATTCAATCAAAATATTGAATTATTTTGGGCAAAAGATTTGAATAGACATTTCTCAAAAGAAGGCATACATATGACAAACAGGCATATGAAAAGGGACTCGACATCCCTGATCATCAGAGAAATGCAAATCAAAACTACAATGAAATGTCATCTCACCACAGTTAAAATGGCTTATATCCAAAATATAGATAATAACAAATGCTGGTTATGATTTGTAGAAAAGGGAACCCTCATACAGAGTTGGTGGGAACCTAAATTAGTGCAGCCATTATGGAGAACAGTTTGGAGGTATCTCAAAAAACTAAAAATAGAGGTATCATATGATCCGGCAATCCCATTGCTGGGTATAAATGCAAAAGAAAGGAAACCTGTCCCATGTTTGTTGCAGCATTGTTCACAATAGCTAAGATTTGGAAGCAGTATCCATCAACAGGTGAATGGATAAAGAAAATGTGGTACATATACGCAGTGGAGAACTATTCAGCCACCAAAAGCAATGAGAGCCTGTCATTTGTAACAACATGGATGGAAGTGGATATCATTATGTTAAGTGAAGTAAGCAGACACAGAAGGACAAACATCCCACATTCTCACTTATTTGTGGGATCTAAAAATAAAAACAACTGCATTCATGGACATACTGAGTAGAAGGATGTTGCCAGAGGCTGAGAAGGGTAATGGGGTAGGGTGGGGGTAGGGGGTAGGCATGGTTAATGTGTACACAAAATAGAAAGAATGAATATGACCTATTATTTGATAGCACAACAAGATGACTATAATCAATAATAACTTAATTGTACATTTTTAAATAACTAAAAGTATATAAATAGTTTATAACACAAAGGATAAATGCTTCAGGAAATGGACAACTCATCATCCATGATTTGATTATTACATATTACATTCCTGTATCAAAGCATCTCATGTACCCCATAAATATATACACCTACTATGAATCCACAAAAATTAAATAGAGTAAATAGATATAAATAAAAAATAAAATGGACAAAGGAGTTGAATAGATATTTCTACAAAGAAGGTAAGCAAATGGCCAATAATCACATGAAAAGATGTTTAATATCACTAGTAATTTGAGAAATGCAAAGCAAAATCACAATGATATACCCACTTCATACACATTCCTATTAAGAACAAAAATAACAAGACAGAAAATAATAAGTATTTGTGACGATGTGAAATAATTGGAACTCATGTGCATTGCTGGTAAGGATTATAACAATACAGCCACTGTGGAAAACAGTCAAGTAGTTCTTCAAAAAATTATATATATATATGTGTGTGTGTGGGTGTGTGTGTAAGACATATATACACCATATGATCCACCAATTCCATTTTCATGTATATATCCAAGAGAACTGAAAGCAGGGACTAGAACAGATACTTGTACACCAATGTTCATAACAGCTTTCCATGTTCATAGCAGCACTATTCACCATAGCTAAAAGGTGGAAGCATTCCAAGTGTCCATTGAAGAATGAATAAATAATATGTGGTATATCCACACAATGGAATATTATTCGAACTTAAAAAGGAAGGAACTTCTACATGCTGCAATGTGGATGAACCCTGAAGACATGCCAAGTAAAATCAGTCACAAAAGGACATATTGTATGGTTCCGCAAAGGTATCTAGAATTGCCAAAAGTATAAAGATAGAAAGTAGAATGGTGGTTTCCATGGAATAGAGATGGGGGAATGAAGCTTCACTGTTTAATTGGTACAGTTTCAGTGTGGGAAGAAAAAAAATCCTAGATATGGATGGTAGTGGTGGTTGCATAAAAATATGAATGCTCTTAATGCCACTGAATGGTACACTTAAGTGGTTTAAATGATAACAAAATAATTCACTGAGCTGTACATTTAAGATTTGTACATTTCAAAATGGACACATTTGATGAAAACAAAGAGTCTAGGAGTCCATAGTAATACAAATGAAGGAAGGGGTAACTTCTTTTTATAGAATAATACCAACTAATATATGTGGAATGAGTTTAAAATGACCAGGTTGCAACCATCATCATAATCACTGATTCTGGAAAGAATAATCAATGAAAGATTTTGAGGAACAGAGTATTCAAACAGTCTCAAAGCATTGCCAACAGATGACTTATTAATTACAAAGAATAAAAAATGCCTTTAGAGTGATTTAATCTGTCAGCTATCTCTTTAAGCAAATGGTCAAACTAAGAATAACCAATAAAAGGAAAAAACAGAAATCATGTGCCTCACTGAAAAAGGCACAGCATCACCCAAATCATATTCTTATCAAAAATGTGTGATGTGAATCTAATTATGAGCAAACAGACAAATCCAAATTGAAGATAATTTTACACAACAACTAGCCTGGTTATTTCAAAAATGTTAATGTCATGAAATCAATTTAAAATAAACTTAAATTACCTTGAATTTATACAATTTTTATTTGTTGGTAGTACCTCAATAAAGCTGGGAAAAATAAATAAAAATAAAATCAAAGGGCTAGGAAACTGTTCTAGAGTAAAGGAGGCATGAAAATAGGATATCAAAATAAATAGAATGCATGATCTTTTTTTATTGCATTTTAGGTTTTGGGGTACATGTGAAGGACATGCAAGATTGTTGCATAGGTACACACATGGCAGTGTGATTTGCTGCCTTCCTCCCCATCACCTATATCTGGCATTTCCCCCCATGCTATCTCTCTCCAACTCCCCACCCCCTGCTGTCCCTCCCCTATTTCCTCCCTAATGCATGATCTTTGCTTGGATTCTGGATCAGAAAAATATTATTAAGGATATTATTGTGATGATTGGGAAATTTTGAATATACTATATGTATCAGACATGGTATCTTCTCAATATTAAATTTCTTGAATATGATAGTTATATTTTGGTTATAGTAGGAGAAGGTCTTGATTCTTATGAAATACATGCTACTTAATTTAGGGGTGAATTATCATATTTGCAACTAACTCTCCAATGGTTAAAAAATACAGACATACTTATGCATGTATGTAGACACAGTATAAACGTGGTATAATGTTAACAACTTGTTAATCTAGGTAAAAGGGATTGAGTGTTCATTGTAATTTTCTAGCAATTATTCTGTGGGTTTAAATTTTTTTCCAAATAAAATAATGTTGTGAAAATAAAATAAAAATCTTGTAACATATTCACTGTCTCCTAAAGGCATTTAATATTCTGGGACCGAAGCTGATATATTTGAAGGAAGAAATGAATGGCTGGATGGTTGGATAAATGGTTTGAGGTCAAATGCTCTAAATTCTAGTCCAAGTTCTATCATTAACTTGTCATTTCATTTGGGTTTTTTCATGCATCAAATAAGGGGTGATAATACTTCCTTGCCATGCTTACCTTATGGGGCTGTTGTTGGGATTAAATGAGTTAACAGATAAGAAAGTACACTGACAAAGGGAAAAGTGCTACCCAAATTCAGAACGCTCATATTGTTATAATCATCTTAGAATACTTTTACAATGGCCACTACCAAATCCATTGCTGGAAACTGAAAACTATTGATTTGCACATTTTCAATGGTGTACATTTACCCCTTTGCTTTTGAAACCCCTGTATCCTATGATATAGGTATTCCCTGAAATGATTGATAGCCCTTGCAGGCTATCATTAGCTATGAATGAGACCAGTGGAGTCCAAGAGGATTCTCCTACATGTCTGCTTTCTGGGCTGCAGTTCTGCATATTTTCCATTTGAGTCAGTGGTAGGAGTTCTGGTTAAATCAAGTATAATCAGAGAAGGTGGGCAAAGGGAGGCTTGTAGAAGGAAAGAAGAAGAAAAGATGGCAGGGTCACAAAAAGACTACTTAATAAATTTTAAGGGAGAGGATCAGAAAGTACTGACACTGTCAACTAAAGATATCTATCTTCCTGAGGTGTTCTGATTTTCCACTAGAACCACTACTACCTATTTGCCATGTATTTAGTGGTAAAAAAATGATTCAAAGTTCAGTATCTCATTTACAGTATTTGGAGATACACAAGTCAATTCTGTTTCAATAATCACTGCATGGGGCAAGACTCATTTTTCGCACACTTCTTGATTCCATATCCTTGGCATACAAATTGTCCCATAGTTACCCTGAGGGTAACTTTTGGTAAAACAACAACATTAAAATCCCTAAACTATTTCAGAAAGGAAACACACATACAACACACACTCTCACATTTACTGGATGCCCTTTTTCTCCTGTAGGCTTTGAGGGGCAAGCCACATTTATGACTTATGATCTACAATTGGCCATTATTTACTTGGTAGAGACATCAATTCACATAGAGACATAAATAGTAGAGATCTAGAAATACAGGTCCATTCAATTGTACCATCTTATAAATAATGGCTACTGATCAACCTTATTTTAAATTAAATCTACTGTCATTCCTTCATTCATTTAATTCTTACAACTCACTCTAGAAACTAGTCTTTTGTATTGTGATTAGGTGTTCTTTGTCAAATTCTCATTAATAGGATGACCACATTAAACACACCAGGAGGCAGCATACTGCACTTGGCCAGAATTCAAGAGACTTTCTTCCTGGATTTTGGGAACTTAGAAAATTAAAACAATAATGTTTTTAGCTTCCTCATATGTAAACTGAACCTAATACATTTTGCCCAGCCTTAGTGTTATTATGATTATCAAATCCAGAAATGCATTCAAGATAATCCATACTATAAAATATAAACATTATTATTTTGCATCAAACTTTGATATACACAAAATACATGTCTCCTGCCCAGAAAGCGCGAAACCAGAAAAAGAACCAGACAATACAAAGACAATTTAGAGTATTTTTTAGTTATGACCAAATCAACAGCCAAGGTGTCAAATGGCACTCCTAAAGTCTCTGTGTAGCCAAGTTGTAAAGCTTAGAAGAAAGTTTAGAGCCTGGCAAAGAGTAACTGCCAAAATGCCAGAGTCCCTTTTTCCTGGCAGCATTAATGAAGCCCATAATAGCAAAGAGTGACAGCAGCCCTGTCAATAACCACGAGCATAGGAACAGTGCTTGCCTAGGCATGATGGAAACCATGCTATTTCTAAATGTGATGCTTTTTCCAAGATTAAATATTTGACTCAAGATTTGATCTTTGATACATGGGAGAATACAATCAAGGAAGAACAAATTGGGGGAAATGTTGATGAAAGCTGTTGGCTAAATAAATATGTGCATTTTCCATATGGTGAAACAATTTGACAAGTCTTATCTTCTCAATGGTAGTGTTTTAACCTGAGTTTTTCCAGAGGAGATTGAGGCAATTGAATCATGTATTTCTTAAAAACAATAGCCAAGCCTTAAATGGGAAACACGCTGATCATACCTGATAAAAATTCAAGGAGGTTTCATATCTGTCATATGCAGAGTTATTAAACACTTTCTAAAATGATGAAAAATAAGAAAACACAGAGGAAACAGATAAAGTTATTCTACATGGGAAAAACTGAGAAACGATTGGGGCTAGTATTTAATATGACTTCTCTTAGAACCACAGCCACTGATAGAGTTGATATAGTAGCTATTTTAATTACTACTAATACAATCCATTTCAACTGTGGGGTTAAGATAGACAGTTTTGGGTATATACTGCAACTTCCATCTATGAATCTCAAAATGTCTAACAAACATTATCTACCTTCTGTGAGAAGAGCAAGATCAGCAATTTTTGCCAGTGGAGAAAGAGAGTTGTTAACTTTCCTAAAGATGCAGGATGCTATGGGACAAGGGAACTTGTATGAGTTTACAAAGTAGAGGAAATTAATTTCCTTTTATTCTTTCCCCTCTTGCTGACTTGGGAAGAGACAGGGAAGAGGAAGACGAGAAAGAGAGAAGGGTTTTCTATCTTTTGTGTTCCAGGGGAAAGAACTAAGCAAATACAATAAAACTGCATCAAGTAATGTATTCACTAGTCAACTCACAAAGATGCAATGAACACATATAACCATATCTGTGCCAATCATTGATATAAAGAGTGAAATGAGTCATTATCCTTAATTAATATTGTGATTACAAAAGAAAATGTCCTTATCTTTTAGACATGCATGCTGAAGTATTTAGGGGTGAAACATCAAGTTATTTGTAATTACCTTAACACAAATTTGGAAAAATAAAGAGGTAACAAACATGACAAAATGTTCACAGTTATAAAATCTAGGTACTAGATATTTGGGCATTCATTATATTATTCTTTTTGCTTTTATGTATGTTTTCAAAGCCTTATACTAAAAGCTCAGTTTTTTTTTAACCAATTCAAAGTAATGAGAAAAAGTTAATTTAAATCAGAAAAAAATCTGAGTAACAACATATTTTGAAATAAAATATTTTTACTTTTGATCCTTCATAGCAGCTGAAACTAAGCTAGTTTTGCTTTATATTGTATCTATTGTTTGGTTGACTATAATACATGCCTTGCTCTAAAAAAGACTAATACATTTAGACAATTAACAAAATCAAATAAATTAAAAATAAGAAAAGTATAAGAAGGAATCATAACATGCAAGTGATAAAGTCATTGCCCTTGTGTCAAGGGGGGTACAATGTCAACCCAAACTGGCAGCAAAAAGAAAAAAATATCCTACAATGTTTATATGGAAAAAATTAACTTATTACAAAGAAAAAAAATCACCATATTATTATAGCTAATATTTGCTGATCATTTCTAAGTGTTTCAGGCATATTTCTAAGCACTTTTCATGTATAAATTCACTGAATTCTCACCACAGTGTCTACGTTACCCTCATTTTACAGGTGAAAAAACTGACACTCTTAGAAGGTAAGTAACTAACTTGCCAAAGGTCACATAGCCAGGAAGTGACAGAATTGGAATTTAACCAGAGGTAGTCTTGACTAGAAAGCCCGCATTAAAATCTCTAATTAATAATGCCTCTTTTCCTGGCAAGTGCAACTTTTAAAAATAATGAGACCAGTAGTAAATATATATTCCATGGGTTTTTGCAGAGCAAATGATGAACAACATCCTCAAAAAACTTCTTTACTGTAAACACAGTGACAGGTTTCATTAGGCTTGTCATGATGTTTTGTAATTATCATATCTAGTATTTGTAGCAAATAAGTCCTTAGGTGCTTGAAAATGATATGTTCTAAGTAGCTTAAACACACCTTCCTATATCTGATAACACTGTTAATCTGCGGAGAATAACTGCACCCCAGTGTTTTTTCTGAGTACTGTGAGTCATCACAAATTCTGAATTATTAGAGCTCGAATCTCTGACATGTTAAAAGTGGCTAGGCTCATTTAGACTTAATTTATACCTATTTTGGAGAAGATCATGTATGACAGGCTTTGAATGTTGTGATATATTGAATAATGAAGTCAAATGGTGGGAAACGAATGATGAGCAGCTTGACTGAATATTAAATTCAGTTATGGTAACATACTGTGAATTTGGTCTAGAATAAATCAACCAAATGCCCCACCACCTGCCTACCTATATCTCCTTTCCACTTATTTCTTGTTCATCTTTTAAGTGAGGCCTTTGGCACCAGAACTTCTACCTAGAGGATATCTAAATAATGACTATGCAATAAAAATGGTAAGATACAAACATATTCTTAAAATCTAGAATTATCTGATTAGGTAAGATTCAAACCTGAGATGAGCTATCATTAGATTACAACATAACTGCACTTAAAAGTCTGGGTTTGCTCATTTCAGAAAGCACTATTCATTCGTATACTGAACTGGGTAGGAGTCGGGGAAACAGGTGGCCTATTACTAGATCCATTAAACAAGAGATTTATGCATTACATATCCATCTTGAGGCAATTAGGCTGATCATTTTTTTCTTTTATGGCTTCACTGAAAACTCCTGGCAATAAAGCAATTATAAAATATGTATCCTAGCATTTATCTATGATTTCAAAGGCAATGGCCTTCTTATGCATTAGTAGTGGACCCCTATTGACTGTTCTCTGAGAAATTTAGTATTTCCAAAGCAAATTCACTATTTGAAAGATGTGTAAATATGAGGAGGTCTAGTGTATGAACAGCAAATGGGATGGGTGAAACAACTTGTTTCAATTTTCAAATCATTGTTTGTTGATTTTAAACAAATACTAATTATTACCTGCCAAATTTATTAATATATAAACACAGATGTGTTTCTAATGTGGATGTAAACACTTAGTATATACCAAGCTCTGTGAAAAACATGCTACAGGAATTATTTCACTAAATCCTCATAGCTCTAAGAATTATGATTTTTTTTTCCCATTTATTTATTTTATTGCATTTTAGGTTTGGGGGTACATGTGAAGAACATGCAAAATTGTTGCATAGGAACATACGTGGCAGTGTGATTTGCTGCCTTCCTCCCCATCACCTACATCTGGCATTTCTCCCCTTGCTATCTCTCCCCAGCTCCCCACCCCTCACTGTCCCTCCCCTATTTCCCCCCAACTGAGCCCAGTGTGTAGTGCTCCCCTCCCTGTGTCCATGTGTTCTCATTGTTCAACACCCACCTATGAGTGAGAACATGCGGTGTTTACTTCAATTTTATAGATGTGAAAACTGAGGCTGAGAGAGGTTACTTACGTGATCCAAGGTCACACAGCTAGTAAATGGTGGAATCAGGATTTCAATTCACATACACTAACAGAACTTGCAATGTTAACTAACATGCTAACCATTTTTAGAAGCATGATGTCAAAATATTTGTGAAATAAGGAATAAGCAATCCATAATTATCTAGATACTGATGTTGTACATAAAATTTTAAGTGGTAGATTGGGGAAGACTAAAGAAGATCAGGACTGAAAATCAAGTTAGATCCCTAGATTTGGTCATAGACAGAGATCAGAACATGGTGAAAAGATATGGTGTTCTAGAAAATTGCAGATTGGAAAACAATCAGATTCTAAGACCTACTGTTTCTAGCCAAGCAGGATCAGATCAAGCAAGTGATTGAGTTTTAAGAACAAATTTGTAGGAATCCAAGTAGGAAGGTGATTAGTATGAGAGAAATAAGTTTCAGGGACCCAGTTATTGAGAACCTCCGGGGAATGTTTCCCAAACAGGAAACTTATTATCAAGGAAGTACTGAGACACCATGGGCAGCACTGGACTAACAGGTAAATCAACAAGATCATGGTTAACCTTGCCTTCACACTAGAAATAAAATACTTAGTAAACTCTTAAAATATTCAGATGTCTAGGTTATACTCCAAACCAATTACATCTGAACCTATGGGAGTGAGATCAAGTCAACAACACTTTTTAAAGCTCCCCATTGATTACAATGTGTAGGCAAAATTTAGACCCACTGAACTAGGCACAAAGTCACAGAATAACTAGAAATATTTATAGTTCCCTATGTAGGCACAGAAAGTATCAAAGAAGCTGGGATAAGCTTGAAACAACAGGAATGTAATTACTCTTCTCAACTTCAGATGTTACAGTGATATACATGCACAAGCATGTCATTTTACTTGTTTGTAAATAATGACAAATCTGAGATGGCTCTAAATTTGATTGATGCATGGTTCTCAATATCCAGATGATAGATATCACGTAGGAAATGCATTTTGATAACTAAATAAAATTTTATGTTTTACTTAGGTGTGCTGACACATAAAAGTACTAACATAGCCGTGAGATTTATCATTATATTGATGTAGATATAATTTATGTCAAATCCCCTTCCTCAAACTAAATAATTCTAAAAGTTTGATAATACTGCCTGTAAGCTTACCATAGTCACAGACTAAAGCTCCAACTCTTGAGGTCCAGGATTTGGATTCAATTAAAATCCACTGGTGGTGCAACATGTACCAAATTATTGATATCTGCTTTAATATATATTAGGGAAGGCTGCATGATAATAACCAAGTAACAGATATATTGAGAGGACCAACCAAAATAATATATATGTAATTTCTGGTTCACAAAAAATGCCAGAAAACATTAAAAATTAGATTTAATAAAATTTTCCAAAACCATGTTTATAGTCTGTGGACCAGTGGGTAGTAGTTATTCAGACAGGGTCTCTTATGTTACCTGGCGGTAAGAATGATTTACATCACTGTATTAGTCTAATCTCACACTGCTATAAAGAACTGCCTGAGACTGGGGAATTTATAAAGGACAAAATTTTAATTGACTCGCAGTTCCACTGGGCTGGGGAGACCTCAGGAAATGAAGAATCATGGTGGAAGGGGAAGCACACATGTCGTTTCTCACATGACGGCAGGAAAGAAAGGGGGAAGCCTCATAAAACATCAGATCTCAATGAGAACTCATTCACTATCACGAGAAAAGCATGGGGGGAACTTCCCCCATGATTCAATTACCACCTAAGAGGTCCCTCCCATGACACATGGGGATTATTACAATTCATGATGAGATTTGGATGGGAACACAGAGTCAAACCATATCAATCACCAAGATAAGTGCAGCTTTATGACATGCATCTAAACATCATATGACTGACTGTTTTCTTTTAATGTCTTGGTATCATATAACTTCACTTTGAGATTGCTTGAAAATGACATTAATAAAAGTCACAATCTATTTATTTTACTCTGATCTCATTTCATCATCAATGTTGTTGTTTTTCTTTCCTGATCCCCGTGTGAGTCTATGGCACATTTAATGCAGCTGGCAAAATCTAGATGCCCAAACTTGAATCACCATGTTCTTAGAAATAGCTATAATATTGCTTCTAAGCCTTTTGGCTGAGATCAGGTGTAGAAATAGGTATAACAGAAAAAAATATCTGGATAAACATAATGAGATCAACTAAATCTAATCTAATGGAGGAGGAGTATAAGCAGTTGCAGTTTTAGCAAGCCACACATCATAGCCATATCCCTGATTTGTGAGTATCCTATTAATTTGTTTATACAAACACAATTACCTTTGGACTTACCAAGTCTTTTCTCAGTTAAAGTTCTGCATGACTTGGTAACTCACTATCTATATATATATGAAGAATTTTTGAAATTGGGTGAGCCATAAACCATTGCTTGAAAAAGAAAAAAAATATATGGTACAATTTTAAGTCAAGAAGAGGAAAAATTCACAGTCTTGATTGTGTAGTTTAAAACTGGATAAGGAGCAATTTAAGTCTTGGGATAGTTTTCTTATGCAGCTGACAGAACTCAAAGTGATCTCATTTACATAAATTAGATTTGACAGGTGATTAGTCTATGATAAGCATCAATTAAAATGCTTTGAAAAACAACTTCAAAAATTATTTTGAAACATAGCTGAAAAGAAATATTTGAAAATCACCTGAGTGTGTATATCTCAAAATGCAAATGATGGCACCAGTTTATTGACAAATTAGGTATAAGCAATATGGATACAAAGAAAGATTACTCTGGGTATAAAATGATGAGAAGGTAAATGGAATGAATCCATTCCCAACATTTAATTCTTGTAACCCTTAGGGGATTAATGGATTCTCAATTAAAAGCTTCAGTTGAGCAGTTCTTATCGGGTCAAGTAATCCTTAAATAGCATATAATCAAGAGCCTAGTCAGACTGGTTGGGGCAGTCACCAGAACAACTACTGCCATTGACTAGCTTCCAAATTAATGTTTGGTAGTTTCCATTTAATGTTTTTAGATAATTCATAACTGGTAACCTTCTAAATAGGTTCCAAATAACTACCTTTTTTTTCCTTTCTTTTAAGACAGAGTCTCGCTCTGTCACCAGGCGCCAGGCTGGAGTGCAGTGGCACAATCTTGGCTCACTGCAACCTCCGCCTCCCAGGTTCAAGCAATTCTCCTGCCTCAGCCTCCTGAGTAGCTGGAACTACAGGCGCATGCCACCATACCCAGCTAATTTTTGTATTTTTTAGTAGAGATGGGGTTTCACCATGTTGGCCAGGATGGTCTCGATCTCTTGACCTCGTGATCTGCCTGCCTCAGCCTCCCAAAGTGCTGGGATTACAGGCGGGAGCCACTGTGCCCAGCCCCCAAAAATACCAATTTTAAAGAGAACAAAATAGAATGCAGAGTTTTCCAGAGTGTGTTTAAAGTGAAAAATAGGTTTCTGTGGTCAGTTAGGTGTTGAAAATGCCTGAGGTAAACAAATGTAACTAATGCAGGACTTCTCTAGGGCTTTAATATACATTGTGAATTGAGACCCCAAACTGTTAATTCCTACACTCAGCCTGGACAATAAGAACCAAAATCATACCTTAGTGTCTATACTAACATGACTTTGCTATTTCACTCCTTTCATTAGTGTTTCTTTATTCTTCCCAAACTGTCCTACCCAAGCAAATGGTTTCATTGCTCATTACGAGGAGATTCCCAAAAGACCCATCAACTCTTCAATGGAAAGCATCCACAGACTGTTTGAGCCCTAAGATTCTTTGAATCTATCCTTCAAAATCCTCACTTTGCTGCTTCCATCAGTCCTGGGCTGCTTTATCATGATTGTCACCCAATCCCAGTCCAGCTCCTGCACTGAAACACCTGCCTTACATCAAATTTCCAATTCTTAATAAATTATATTCTTACCATCCCCCCCTGAAGCACTGTCAATGCTTTGAAGAGGTAGCAAAGCAATAAACTCTGCTTTGTCTTATCTACAAGTTGTGTTGGAGATATCTGGGGAGACTTCTTGACAGAATCTTCAAGAGGATGGTATAGGATCTATAGTCTAGATTTATTTATTCCCCAAAATATGCATGTATATATGTGTACATGAATATGTGTGTGTGTATAGCATATTGCACATTCACACACTTTGAGAAAAGGTGATATGGTGGAAAGGGCCTTGGACTAGGATGAGAAGATCTGTGTTCTAACCCTGCCCCTGCTTCTAGCTACTTGTGTGTTATTTGGAAAATCCCTCCCTTATTCTGGGCCTTATTTTCCTCAACTGTAAATGATAGGATAAGACTACATGATCTCTGAAAGTACAGTTGATCCTTTATCTTTTCTCTACTAGGGCACTCATGGTGAAAGATGTACAGGTGCTTAGGTGGTAGCATAGGGTAAGGCAAGTTGTAGATAATAAACAATTCCTGACAAACTAACCTTTCTTTCCCATTCAAGAATTTAGATCAAAATATAAGCCAGTGGGTGATGTTATCATAGGGTTATAGTTGAATCTATTTATAATTTTTTACTAGTAACCAAGTACTTGAAATGTGTCATTGGCATATGGTAACCCAGAGACTGAGAAATGCTGGTCTGAGACACTTTGGTTCTATGACTACTATTTCTACAAGTGGTGGTGAGAAAAGCTACACCAATCCTAAAGAGACTCACAGAAGATAAATCTCTTTTCTTCTTTTAATAAATGTAATAATTGATTTTCTAAAGCAAGATATGCTGCAAAGCTCTGTAATGGGATCCTAGATAAAAATAAAATCTAACACATAATGATACCTGAGCTCAATTCCAGCAGATGCACAGTAAAACGTGACATCTGTAAACTTGATGTCTGCAAACTTTTTGTTACTAATAATTCTGTGGACTGATGACTGAATGCCTTCTCATTTGTGGAGCTCTTTTAAATGTTGCTAATTATACTACCTTACATTTGTATAGCACTTTCTTTTTGCTGGGTTCTTTTGCTTGTATTCTCATCCCCAGCATGTAGGTGAAGGAGGCAATTGCATGTATTTCTTTCATTTTGGACACAGAAAAAGAGTTTCACATAGGTCATTTGCTTAAAGCTACACAGTAGAAGATCCAGGACTCTAGCCTATATTTTCTTCTACTCTCAAAATTTCTCCAAGTCAGCACTCTTTCAACACCAAAGACCTCCTATCTGACGAATCCAATGGCCTCTCCATTCATGACTTCTTTTACTTGTTCATTCTTTCATCCATTCAACAGATATTGATTATTTACGCATTTATCTTTCTTGATGCTTTTGCCTTATTCAACACCATTAGGCATCCCTTTCTCCTTGTTCTTTCTTTCTCAGTTCTTTGCTACTTATCTGTCCTCTTCCCTGGCTCCTTTTCTCCTTAACTCCCCAAGTGTATTTCCCTAACCTCTGTTTGACATTCTTCTGTTATATCTCTCTCCCTTGCCCTTTAGCAATTTCATTTTAGTTTAAGGCTTCAGTTGTTATCTCTGTAAAAATGACACCCAAATCTCTCTTTCTAATATGAGAGAAGTACAGAAAAATGCTATGAAAGCTTGAGTGAAGTAGCAGTCACTTTCAGTTTTTTGTTTTTTTTTTAGAAATGACAGAGTGGGAAATCAGAAATTTCCTGGCTTTTGAGTGGGTCCTTGAAGTCTGGGGTGAGATTTGAATATGCAGAAATGATAGAAATGGTAGAAATGGTGTTCTAATAGAGGAAACAGGAAGAACATACACACATTGGTGGGAAATGATATAGCAAGTGTAGAAAACAGCAAGCATTCAAATTTGCATTATAGAATGAATAAATGCCTGAACAGAATAGTGGCAATATTCAATGAGATTTTGGGAGACTCTGAGTGCTAGTCATGAGAATTTTGACTATAATCGAACTAGAGATACTAGGAGGACCACCACATTGAAACATCCAGCAAAAAATCTGCATACATATATTTGGTATTAGGGAAAAACTTCATCACTGTGTTTACAGTAGTATATCTAATCGCTGTTTGTAGGACTGTCTTTTCTATTAATACTTGACAGCGAATTTCTTGATAAAATTATCTGCAGACACTTCATGTTGCTTATCAGCTCCATTCCCACCACTTAGTGTGGTACCTTGAAGTCTATAAAGGAACAAATAATGCCTATTTAATTACTGGCAACACTGACTTTGAAAACATGTCTGTCCTTTATTTCTATAAACTTATACAACGTATTCTTGTGTCTAGTGGAAAAACACCCTGTTCTCAAAATCTGGAGCCTGATTTTAAATCTCTGACTAAAACTCTCCTAGCTAGTCTCACAACATCCGATCTCTACCTTGACTCCTGTTCAATCCTCCAAACTGAGTTAGCTGCTCCTCCTCTAAAATTGTTTAGAACAGTGCATGTCCTTATCACAACATTACTCACTATGCACTTTATTTGTCTGTATAACCTACTCTGATGTGAGTTCCTTGCAAAAAACATCTATGTACTTTTTTTGTGTAATCCTAGGCATGGGGCTGGCACACAGTAAGTATTAAAAAGTGTTTTAAAATCTGTCCTAAATATCACTACTCACCCTTGTATTTATTTGTTTTCACCTATGTGCATGACACTCTAATTGGTATAGTGGGGTATCAAATGGATTCTGTTTTCAAAGAGATTTTCATTTATTAGAAATGTGACATGCATAAAAAATACACATGCAAACTGTAAAGGTCAACCAAATCATTTCTAAGTAGGTGCTTTCACTGCCTCCTAAAAGTATTTCATTGCATCCACATGTTTGACTTCCTAGATACCCAATACCTGGATGATGCCTGGCTTCTCCAGATGTCGTGCCATCTTGTAATCATGGGCAAAGTCTTCCCTGTGTTTTGGGGTTGCTGTCAAAGGCAACCTGAATAACTTGCTGTGACTTTTAAAAACAGTGCAGCAACTTCAGAATGATGGATTAAATGAAGATTTCCTGCCCAATGCAAAAGGAATAAAGTTCCTTTTTGCCAAATTACTGCTGTGCAGCTTTATTTGCTGTCTAAGAAAACAATATGCACTGGTGAAAACATGGTCAGCTGGGGAAAACCATCACAACCAGCTGTCTCCAGAGCCTGAATTATACATTCAAAAGGAAACGTCTGAGCTGATCTATTATTTATTCATATCCCCTTCCTTCCTTCTCCTGACTTGTTGGCTTTGATCTTCTCTCAGAAACCCATTTTTTGTACCTTACAAACTTCTAAACCCTTCTGACAGCCATTCAACTTCTTCAGGAATAAATTTTCTGTGAATTCAAGCACAGCCCAGAATCTTCTCATTACATATTAAACCAAGTCACAAGGATAAAGGTGCACTTCTTACAGGTCTATACAGTATTTTCTCTTTTAATTATATCAGTAATCCAGATCTATTTTCCTGTTGCAAAGCCACAAAGCAGATGTCAAGGGATTCAGGTCATAGCTGTTCCACCCTAACACTTCCTAGTCAAAAGTTACTGGTTTTCTTTCCCACCACGCCCCTATTTTCACCTAGTCAGGATAGTCTTATGTAATAACATGAGAAAGTATTTTCTTCCATCTCTTCTGCTTCAAATATAGAAGCCCAGCTCATATCCTTGAGACTTACTGAAGGTTCCCTAACCACTTCAGCCCCCAGTGAGCTCCCGAAACACCATCAATTATATTCCAGTTGTGTTCTATATTGCCAATTCCTGACCTGTCCGTTGGTTAAAAAAATAAATAAATAAGGTCTAAGTGTCTATATCAGAAAAAAACTTTAATATCTTCACTGATCCTCCTCCTCAATGGTGAAGTTGGGAAATGAGCATACAAGAAGATATGAGCGTAGGGCAATGATAAGCAGGTTTCTAGCCTGGGATTCAAGCTATCATGAACCTCCTAAAATTATATGCACAGTTTTCATTTTACAGACATTATTTTCTTTAGAGAGTTTCTTTAGTTTCAATCAGATTCTCGAAAGGATCTGTGACTGCCAGATGGTTAAGAACTGTAGTATGAGCATCTTTGGACCTTATCAGAAATGTCTTGGTCTGTGGTTCTGTCTTCAGCAAATAGATGTTTTGATCAGTGAACATACTTACTCTCTGACATCCCAGGGGCTATGAAGATGGAAATGGCTACAAACCCATGGATGTCCCCAAAGAAAAGAAACCCTGTGATCAGAACCTAGGAGTAGCATTATTATCATTGCTATTTATTTTCTTCCTGATATGTTCATAGTGCTAGACAATTTATAAAGTTCTAATTACGCATTACCTCTATTCCTGTTGTAAAGGTTTTTTTTCCCCTCTCACCTCACTTTATTCCATTGATTTTATCTAGCTGGATCCGCTCTGAAGGCTGACAAAAGTTAATGTTTTAAACACATTAAAAATAGTAGAACCTTTGTTTACAGTGGCTTACTGGTGCCGCTGGTCCTTAAGAAACTTGGTTAACTAGAACTGTAAAGCAAAACCGCTATTAACCCTTTGCTTGAATTTGTTGCTGTCTCCATCTCACTGGGCCACAGTAGTTTCTCCTCCTGCACCTCCTTTAACTGTCTACTTTTGCTTCTTAGACTATCTGCATACATTTGGGAAATTACTGCTTATATATCTTCACTACACTTAGTATTGTGGTTTATAACATAATGCTTATTTATAACACTCTATGTCTTTGGACTTCTGTTATATCTGCTTCAAAGTTTTTCTTTTACCACATAGAAGTTTTTGTTTTTTTCTATTTAATCATGCCCTAACAGGCATTCCTCCTGCCCCCATTTGGTAAAAGTGTAAACCAAGATACAGAAGGATGTGTCTGTCAACTTGCTGAAGATTCAGCAGGGTTGGAAACATGCAGTTTCTTGATGACCCACCCATATCTAGATTACATTAGATCATGCTGCTTCTCCTGCACTTAATAAACTCAACATTTGTTGCTTGTAAATCCAAAACTGGGATAAGTAGCTTTTTAGGTTGTTATCTAGTGACAGAGAGTTTTTGGTTAATTGGCCAAACCTTCAAGGTAGAAAATTAGCCAGACACCAATTTTTCTTAGAAAATACCCACTGGTAATAGACTGACATTTGTTAAAACCAGGCTGTTTTTGACTCATCACTTTTCTGACAACACACAGACTTCACTTGGTGAACACCAGCCTTCCCTATTCTGCTGCCATTTCACATGATCTGATAGAAAAACTAAATTAGACTTGATGAAGTCAGCTTAAATTTTAAAAATTGCTGGTTTCAATCTAGGTACAGCTAGAATATTAAAAGTTATACATATGCCTGCCAGCTGTTCTGTTGCCAGCCACTTAATTCCAAAGTCATCTGTTACTGTCAGCAGAAAAGTCAGATATCTTTGTTTCCTTTCTTCTTAAATTTTCATGAATTTTTGAAAGAGCACCTAACAGATGCCATAAACAATGACAAAGGATTGTTATAAAACCTAATACTTCAATGAAATTAAGTGAGGGCAGAGGACAAGAAAAGTGCTAGATTGATGCTTCTGGCAAGGAGTAAATTTAGAGGTGATAATCTCATCCTGGATGGCAAGTGATCCAAACCCTGAAGTTAAATGGAAATGTCAGGTCCTGAATGAATTAGTATAAATGATTTAGAAACTATCCATAGAACCATTTAGGAAAAATGGGATGCTTCAATTTTGGGGGGAGAGTAAACTTCAGACAAGAATGATATTCATCCTAGCGTAGGCCTCCCTCTGAGAGCATTTGTTCATGAAAATCCAGGTTTTTGTTTTTTTTTTTTTTTGATTGATGGATTTTGGTCAATTAAAAAAAAATTACATAAGGTAATTATATCAAATTATATAAACACTAGATTATTGATTACTCTCTTGGTTTTTTGTTTCGTTTGTGTCCACATTATTTTAGAAAAGACCCATAAATTCATATAGGGCTGGCCAAAATGTTAAAAAATATACAGTCATCTGGTTCTTTTGACTATATTTTATTATATAGAAAAAGAAATCTGGCATTGCTGGATTATTTTTCTCGGAATTATTTGCAGATATTGTCTGACACTCCTTTGAAGGATTACTCTTATTACTTGATTTTTTCTGGAACTGCCCTCATCTTATGAATTTTATTCTTATCAGTAAATGTGGTATGTTAAATATATAACAAAATATGATTTAATTTTTACACTTTTGTAAGACTTTCCACATAAATAAAAAATTAGGGGAAAAACAATTTAGGTAATCATTCTAATTTTTGGTTCAAGGAATATGATTACTAATAGTTCACGGGATTTGATAAAGAAAAGAAAATAAAAGAAAAGCCACAGTTTAAGTACCACTTTCTCTTCTATGTTTCCAAAAGATACAGAAAAAGGTTTCCTATCTACAGGAAAACATCAGAGAAATGTCCTCTTATGACTCAGAGAGCCAGCTCTGTTGGAATAGAATTCACCAAAAGATTCTAGAGCTCATTCTCACCACTGACCAGAGTTCAATAAGAAACCGCAAAGGAGAGATGAAAGGCCTATTTCCAATTACAATACCTACTTTAATGGTTGTTCAATTGGAACATATTAATAATCCATAAAAACTAAAGCTACTTGTGACATTTTTCACCCAGAAATGCCATATGGTAGGACTGAAATTAGGGATAAAATACATTAACAATTTGAAATTAGAATCGTTAAGTATTTGTATCATACAAAGTATTTGAAACTTGGCATTACTCAAGTTTTTAGTTCCTCTCTAGCTATTACTTAAGGAGCCAACTACTTGAAAAAGGACTTCTATAAATGTAGTTTATAATATATAAATAGAGAGGAGTTCAATTTAAAAAAAACACAAAATATTTTATTTTTAAAACATTCAGTTGAGCATTAGATATTAACAAAGTCTCACCCACTTGGATGTTTATTTCAAGATGTTTGATATAAGGGAGAAATCGTCTCTTGGTCAACATTGTGCTAACTAGAAGATGCTAAGATAGTCATTCTCAAAGTTAAAGTAGAAATATTTGTTTTTCCTCTTAGTTCATCTGGTGACTAATGAAGCCAAGTTCATGGGTCCAGTGGTTTTAAAGGCCAATCAGCTTCTTTCTGGTCCATGCCCAAAATCACTGTCCCAATCTGTAATCTTATATTGATCAATGAAATGTTAGCTATTTATTATGGAGAGGACACATGTCGTGGGTGGGTAAATCAGAGAAAATTCTTTGTGACTAGAAAAAAACTGAAAGTACATGTCGTAGTGGGGCTAAGGCTATAAGAGTTCTTTTTGTATATATAGGACAGCACAAAATAGCCTACAGGAAGAAAACTTTCTAGAAAATTCCTTCCAGTTTTCAAGAAGCAGGACTCAAGAATACTTGCTACAGAAATGAAATGTGTAAAAATAGACATC
>NW_016108012.1:0-47210 GCF_001604975.1 Cebus imitator
TTGTTGGCCTCACGTATGTCTTCTTTTGTAAAGTATCTGTTCATATCCTTTGCCCACTTTTGAATGGGATTGTTAGTTTTTTTCTTGTAAATCTGTTTTAGTTCTTTGTGAATTCTGGATATCAGCCCTTTGTCAGATGGGTAAACTGCAAAAATTTTTTCCCATTCTGTTGGTTGCTGATTCACTCTAATGACTGTTTCTTTTGCTGGAATGCACTTATTTCTATAAAATTCTCACAAGTTCTAGAAAACTGGAAATGAGATATTATTGCTGTTTTGGTTCTTATTAAATGGTACACTTCTTTTGGTTTCTGGATTGTTTGCTACTGTATTTTACATTGTGAATATTGAAGAATTGTTTAGTCTCAAAAAGACTGTTTTGGAATCTTTATTTGGGACCTTCCTATGTATGTCACCCCAACTCAATATTTTCAGCACAAATTTTAGGAAAGATGAAGAGTTAAATATTAACTTTTATGATTTCATTTATTTATTGAGAAAAGTACTATGTGTATAATGCCCCCTTTCCTGAATGAAGAGGGTAAATGGAATGATATATTTTCTTTCATTGAATACGGCACATTTCCTCTTAGGGATTGAGTTAATTTCCTCTAAAAATGTCCCTCTTCACCATCTCGTGGTCTTCCCCTAATTTCAGATGCTCATTCACACAATAAGGCAATATTCTGCATGGAGTAATAAAAACAAAATATAACAAAGATAAAAGTCAGATCTGGCATTTAGGAGGCAGTTTTAATATGCTACAAATTCTCACATCCTTAGACTGCTGCAGAATTAATAGACTTATTGTATGTCCTGTAGACCCATGGAATAGAAATAACTGATAAGGAAACAAATAAGCTAAAACTATAGTTAAGACATCTCATTTGTAGTGATTGATTAAAATTTGGTTCGCAAAGTATTATTTGTGACTGATGCAAAACACGAAGTCAAACCAATTAAGGTCCTTAAAGAACCCAGAGTACTTGGCTGCAAAAATCATGTTTACTGTTGTTTTTCAACTTGAATTGTTTTATATTAACCTGAATTTTCCACTTCACTCACCTCATTCCTCAGAAACATCTCTCATTATTAACTTTGTTTTGCTTGCTCTCTCTCCTGTCCTGCTTCCCCATCTACTCTCTTTACCTCAATTCAAACCCCAGCAGATCTTTTTAGTGGCACCTTTATTTAAGTATTAATTTAGCACTTTCTTTAAGATTGTCATCTGCCAAGAACACTATCCTCTCCATAGCTCTACTTCCCTTTACCAAAAACAAAAACAAAAATAAAAAAATAATAATACCTATTTTCATAAATATTCTCCAGTAATACGTGGTAATCCTGGTTATGACCCTTCAAATTATATTGTCCTACCACTACCTTCCTTTGTTAAGCCTGCAATGCATGTACACTAGGCTGCATTAAAAGAAATGCAGTACACTCTGGGAGGAAATTGCCCCACTGTACTCTATTGTTGTCAGGGAATGCCTGAAGTGCTTCATTCAGTTCTGGACACTACGTTTAAAAAGAGACATTGCAAAAAAGAAGATAATCAATCGGAGGTATCCAGGATGTTAAGCAATGTTAAAAAGATATCAAAAGATAGTTGGAGGGAAGTAGGGCTAGTTAGTCTGGAAATAGGGATATTTAAGAGAGGTCATGTGTCCTGCTCTTTAAAATCTGAAGGAATTAAATCTGTTCTGTATTTCCTCCAAGAACCAAATGAGGTCAGTGGGTAAAGATTATGAGGAGACCATTGTAGGTCAATAGAAGGAAGCAAATCCTGTTGACTTCACTTCTGTGATGTATGTTGATCTTTCCATTTCCCTTCACATAAACTCCAGTCCAAGATACACTTATGTCAACTGCATTGATAACTTTTGATCTGGTCTCACTATTGCCACTCTTTTTGCTTCTCCAATGCATCCTCCAAAGAGAAAGCCAGAGAGTACTTTTAAAAAATTATTATTATCCTTTAAGTTCTAAGATACATGTGCCGAATATGTAGATTTGTTACATAGGTATACATGTGCCATGGTGGTTTATTGCACCCATCAACCCATCATCTACATTAGATATTTCTCCTAATGTTATCCTTTCCCTTGCCCTCCATTCCCCAGTGTGTGATGTTCCCATCCCTGTGCCCATATGTTCTCATTGCTCAACTTCCATTTATGAGTGAGGACAAGTGGTGTTTGGTTTTCTATTCCTGTGTGAGTTTGCTGAGAATGATGATTTCCAAATTCATCCATGTCCCTGCAAAGGACATGAACTCATTCTTTTTTATGGTTGCATAGTATTCCATGGTGTATATGTGCCACATTTTCTTTATTCAGTCTGTCATTGATGGGCATTTGGGTTAGTTCCAAGTCTTTGTTATTGTGAATAATGCTGTAATAAAAATAATAATAGTAAAAATACATGTGCATGTGTCTTTATAGTAGAATGATTTATACTCCTTTGGGTATATACTCAGTAATGGGATTGCTGGGCCAAATGGTATTTCTGGCTCTACATCCTTGAGGAATTGCCACACTGTCTTCCAGAATGGTTGAACTAATTTACACTCTCACCAACAGTGTATAAGTGTTGTTATTTCCTGACTTGTTAATGATTGCCATTCTAACGTGAGATGGTATCTCATTGTTGTTTTGATTTGCATTTCATTAATGATGACTGAGGAGCTTTTTTCATGTTTTTTGGTCGCATAATTGTCTTCTTTTGAAAACTGTTCTTATCCTTTGCCCACTTTTTAATGATGTTCTTTGTTTTTTTCTTGTAAATTTATTTAAGTCCCTTGTAGATTCTGGATATTAGTGCTTTGTCAGATGGATAGATCACAAACATTTTTTCCCATTCTGTAGATTGCCTGTTCACTCATGATAATTTCTTTTGCTTCGCAGAAGCTCTTTAGTTTAATTAGATCCCATTTGTTAATTTTGGCTTTTGTTGCAGTTGCTTTTGCCCTTTTAGTTATAAAGTCTTTGTCCATGCCTATGTCCTGCATAGTTTTACTTAGGTTTTCTTCTAAGGTTATTACAGTTTTAGGTCTTACATTTAAATATTTAATCCTTCTTGAGTTAATTTTTGTATAAGGTGGAAGGAAGGGGTCCAGTTTTACTTTTCTGCACATAGAGAGCCAGTTTTCCCAACACTGTTTATTAAATAGAGAATCCTTATCCCATTGCTTGTTTTTGTCAGGATTGTCAAAGATCAGATGGCTTTAGATGTGTGGTGTTATTTCTGAGGACTCTGTTCTGTTCCATTGGTCTATATATCTGTTTTGGTATCAGTAACATGCTGTTTTGGCTACTATAGCCTTGTAGTATAGTTTGAAGTCAGGTAGTGTAATGCCTTCAGCTTTCTTCTTTTTGCTTAGGATTATCTTGGCTATACGGACTCTTTTTTGGGTCCATGTGCAATTTAAAGTAGTTTTTTCTAATTCTGTAAATAAAGGTTTTATTTTAGTTTTTTCTAAGTCTGTAAATAAAGTAGGTTGTTAGGGATAGTATTGAATCTATAAATTACTTTGGGCTATATGGCCATTTTCATGATATTGATTATTCCTATCGATGAGCACGGAATGGGTTTCCATTTGTTTGTGTCCTCTCTTATTTCCTTGAGCAGTGATATGTAATTCTCCTTGAAGCAGTCCTTCACATTCATTGTAAGTTGTATTTCTAGGTACTGTATTCTCTTTTTAGCAATTGTGAATGGGAGTTCACCCATGAGTTGGCTGTCTCTTTTAGTCTGTTATTGCTGTATAGGAATGCTTGTGATTTTTGCACATTAATTTTGTATCCTGAGAATTTGCTGAAGTTGATTAACAGCTTAAGGAGATTTGGGGCTGAGACAATGGGGTTTTCTGAATATACAGTCATGTCATCTGCAAACGTAGATAATTTCATTTCCTCTCCTCCTATTTGAATATCCTTTATTTCTTTCTCTTACCTCATAACCGTGGTTAGAACTTCCAATACTATGTTGAATAAAAGTAGTGAGAGGGGGCATCCTTGTCTTGTATTGGTTTTCAAAGAGAATGCTTCCACCTTTTGCCAATTCAGTATGATATTGGCTGTGGGTTTGTCAAAAATATATCTTATTATTTTAGATACCTTCCATCAATACCTGATTTATTGAGTGTTTTTAGCATGCAGGAGTGTTGCATTTTATCAATGGCCTTTCTGACTCTATTGAGATTATCATGTGGTTTTTCTCATTGGTTCTGTTTATGTGATGTGTTATGTTTATGGATTTGTGTATGTTGAACCAGCCTTGCACTCCAGGGATGAAGCTTATCCGTGGATAAGCTTTTTTATGTGCTACTGCTTTCTGTTTTCCAGTATTTTATTGAGGATTTTCACATCGATGTTCATCAGGGATATTGGCCTGAAATTCTCTTTTTTTTGTTAGGTCTCTGTCAGGTTTTTGGTTTCAGGATCAGGATGATGCTGGCCTCATAAAGTGAGTTAGGGAGGAGTCCTTCTTTTCCTATTGTTTGGAATAGATTCAGAAGGAATGGTACCAACGTCTCTTTGTACTTCTGGTAGAATTTGGCTGTGAATTTGTTTGGTACTGGGATCTTCTTGTTTGATAGGCTGCTAATTACTGCCTCAATTTCAGAACCTGTTATTGGTCTATTCAGAGATTTGACTTCTTCCTGGTTTAGTCTTAGAAGTGTATATGTTTCCAGGAATTTATCCATTTCTTCTATATTTTCTAACATATTTGCATAGAGATGTTCCTAGTATTCTCTGATGGTAGTTTGTATTTCTACAGGATCAGTGGTGATATCCCCTTTATCATTTTTTATTGTCTTTATTTGATTCTTCTCTCTTCTTTATTAGTCTGGCTAGTGGCTTATGTATTTTGTTGATTTTTCAAAAAATCAGCTTCTGGATTCATTGATTTTTTTAAAGGGTTTTTTGTGTCTCTATCTTCTTCAGTTCTGTTCTGATCTTACTTATTTCTTGTCTTCTGCTAGCTTTTGAATTTGTTTGCTTTTATTCTCTAGTTGTTTTAATTGTGATGTTAGCTTGTTGGTTTTAGATATTTCCCACTTACTCCTGTGGGCATTAGGGCTATAAATTTCCCTCTAAATACCCCTTTAGCTGTGTCCCAGAGATTCTGGTATATTGTGTCTTTGTTCTCATTGGTTTCAAAGAACTTATTTATTTTTGCCTTACTTTCATTATTTACCCAGTAGTCATTTCAAGAGCAGGTTGTTCAGTTTCCATGTAGTTGTGCAGTTTTGAGTGAGTTTCTTAATCCTGATTTCTAATTTGATTGTACTATGGTCTGAGAAACTGTTTGTTATGATATTTGTTATTTTGGATTTGCTGAGGAGTGTTTTACTTCCAATTATGTGGTCAATTTTAGAATAAGTGCTATGTGGTACTGAGAAGAGTGTATATTCTGTTTAAGTCTGCTGAAGTTGTTAGTATAGCTGCCCCTTTCCCCAGGTGCTCTGTCCCAGGGAGATGAGAGTTTTATCTATAAGCCGCTGACTAGGGCTGCTGCCTTTCTTTCAGGGATGCCCTGCCCAGAGAGGAGGAATCTAGAGAGGCAGTCTGGCTACAGCAGCTTTATGGTACTGCAGTGGGCTCTGTTCAGTTCTAACTTCTTGGTGGATTTTTTTACACTGTGAGGAAAAAATCACCTACTCAAGCCTCAGTAAGGGCAGATGCCCCTCCTCCCACCAAGCTCGAGAGTCCCAGGCTGACCTCCAACTGTCTGTCAGTGAGAATTTCAAGCCAGTGGATCTTAACTTGCTGGGCTCCATTCCACTGAGCAAGACCACTTGACTTTCTGGCTTGAGCCCCCTTTCCAGGGGAGTGAACAATTCTGTCTCACTTGTGTTTCAGGCTCTACTAGGTTACAGAAAAAACACTCCCACAGCTAGCTTAGTGTGTGCCCAAATGCCAACCCAGTTTTGTGCTTGGAACCCAGGGCTCTGGTGGTATAGGCACCCAAGAAAATCTCCTGGTCTGTGGAGATGGTGGGAAAAGCATGGTATCTGGGCAGGACAGCACTCTCCCTCTCATGGCTTCCCTTGGCTAGGGGAGCAAGTTTCCTGACCCCTTGTGCTTCCAGGTGAGGCCATGCCCCACCCTGCTTCAGCTTTTCCTCCGTGGGCTGCACCTACTATCTAACCAGCCCCAGTGAGATGAGCTGGGTACCTCAGTTAGAAATGCAGAAATCATTCGTTTTCTGCATTGGTCACACTGGGAGCTGCAGTCTGGAGCTGCTCCTATTCAGCCATCTTGCCTGGGACCGAGATTTTTAAAACCTAAATAAGTTTGTGCTTTCTCCATCTAAATCCATTGTAGTATTCTCTCACTTGATAGAAAAGTATAAATCTAAATTCCTTTGCATTGCTTATAAGGTCGTAAATGATCCACTCTGCCTTCTTTGTTTCTGTCCTTTTCTTTCTTGCTCCATATGTTCTAGCCATACTGTCCATCGTTCTTTTTCAGAAAGAAAACTAGACTCCTTGTCAAATTCAGATCTGTGCATGTGCTGTTGCCTCTGATGGAATACTTGGCCCACACAGTCTTCCACTGCTGACTTCTTCTTGTCATTCATTTACTCAGTCTTCCTGCTTAGAGAGGCCTTACCCAGCTACTTGTGCTGAAGGAATTCTTTCTTTTTATTGTTAAAACTTTTTGTTTTAATTTTTTTCCAATGGTCCTTATCATCCTTTAAAAACATCCATTCATCTTGTCTGCTTTCTAATTGCAATGTTTGATTCATAAAAGCAGAACTTTGTTTAACTGCTATATCTACAATGCCAAGGACGATGTTGGGCCTATGATAAGAATCAGTAAAAATGTGTTAGTCTTGGATGACTCTATAGCACATAATATTCTAAGATTTTATAATTGTAGGTCTCATCATTCTTTAATTCATCATGTCCATAAACAATTGCAGTGTGGGTTATTTTTTAAGTGAATGCTTATTTGCATTTAAATATTGTATCAACAGCATATTTTGTCTATTACTTGATAGCATAGTGGTTTAAAGTATGGTCCTGAAGTCCCTCAGATTGTGTGGATTTCTATCCAGGTTCTATTGCATAACATGGTAGTTATACAGACTCTTTGCACTTAATATTTTAAAATATTTTTATGTGCAAATTGTGGATATTAACATTGCCCCTTTCCTACAGTGTGTTTGGCTGAGAAAATCAGAAGAGATATGTATAGTACTTAATATAGTGCCTGGCATACGCTAAATCCTCAAATGTTAGCCAATAGTAGTAGTAGTAGTATTTTATATTTTTACACAATTGTGCAACTGTCAAGCCAGTAGTTTTACATGAAAATAAGTCAATAGCAAGGTAAACTGAGTAATGGCCAAAAATTTAAATACATCTTTAATGTTGTTTAGCCTAGAAAAATAAATGTACACCATTTTCATGCTATTTCTTCTAACCTTATGTGTTTTTACTGACAAGTGATAAGTTTTCTAATAACTTCAGAGAAAGAGAGGGGAGAAGAACATGGATTCAATAAAAGTGCCTTTTTATCTTTGAACCCTTGTATAACTCAGGAATTTTCTTATTTTAAAAGATCCTAATATAAAAATTAAAATTCACAGTGATGGCAAACAACTGTACCCATATTGTATATATATTCTAAGTTGCTTTACTTGTGTGTATTGTTTTGGAGACAGAAAAAGGAAAAAAATTACATTGATGTTCAATATCAAGTGAAATACATATTTTTAAAATACCAATAGTAACGTAACAAACATTACTTGGCAGAAGATACAAACTTTACACGCTCTTATCTGTTTACATAAGGGTATATAAAATCAATACAATAGATGCATAATTATGCATATCTACTGAACATTAAAATTCACCTTAAGTATTAATTCTTCATTCATATGAATAATTAAAATTTGCTTTATTTAAGCTTTTAAAAGTATTTTTGAGAACCAGCTTATTTCTAAGGACTAAATGTCCTTGATATACGCTTTTGATCCTCATTTAATGAAATTCTTTTCTATTTTTCTTTGTGCCACATAGAAAACAGGCAAACCTGCAGTTTGTACTTCATGACTAGCCTTAACTCTTGTTGAAGTATAGCATAATTATAGTCCTGTCAAAACATATAAGTAGCTGTGGACAATCTTTGGTATTTGTAGTTTTCATGCATATTTATAATCTTAATAATTATCTATGCAATGCTTTGTTGTTACATTCATTGGTCTGATTTCTATTTAGAAAAGATTTCTTCCTTTAAGAATATGCAGCCATAAAAAACGATGAGTTCATGTCCTTTGTAGGGACATGGATGAACCTGGAAACCATCATTCTCAGCAAACTGACACAAGAACAGAAAATCAAATACCACATGTTCTCACTCATAGGTGGGTGTTGAGCAATGAGAACACATGGACACAGGGAGAGGAGCATCACACACTGGGATCTGTAGAGGGGAACTAGGGGAGGGACAGCAGGGGGTGGGGAGTTGGGGAGAGACAACATGGGGAGAAATGTCAGATACAGGTGATGAGAAGGAAGGCAGCAAACCACATTGCCATGTGTGTACCTATGCAACAATCTTGCATGTTCTTCACATGTACCCCAAAACCTAAAATGCAATAAAATATATATATTAAAAAAAAAGAATACATGATTACTCAAATAGTCCACCCTAAATGTTGTATTTCTTTGGCATAGTAAGTCTGATTTTCTTAGCATGGCAAATCTCTGACTTGTGAGAAAAGTAAATTAAAAAATGAACCAAATTATTTCAAAGAGAACTCAAGGAAATATGCTTGTAGGAATTTCAACAAGTGCCCTGTTAGTTAAATAAAAATTATTTGAAGGCTGAGTGTCTAGCTAAGCTCCTAATTTCTCTGTGCATATTTATCATTAATTAATCTATAAATGTAGTTACCCATGTTTATGGTATATATAGTGGTTATTGTTACAGAAATCAGGTGTTTCATCAAACATACTTATTTAGCACAAAACAAATATAGTGTCAGCCTCTTTCATTGAACTCTCAGAAACTAAAACTTAAGTATGCATTTTCCAAAATTTAATGAAATCCCATCAAAACAGAATGTCACAGTGCCGGTTGTCTCTTGTTTGGTTTTCTAAAGCTTTATTTGTTGATTAAGTGGCTTGCATCTCTACAAGGCCACCACTCACTTTTCTAAGGCCTTGACCACAGGCAATTCAATTGTTTGGCTGTTAAATTTTTCAGCAGTCCGTTACTATTTGAATATTATCTACTGAAAGCCCTGTTTTCTGACAAAAACCACAATAAATCACTGGATAGATACTTAACCCTCCAGAACCCAACCTAAAGGAGTCAATTCTTCTCATACTTGAGGAGTTGTAATAATACCTGAGAAATGCTGCCAGGGGAGCAGAATATGCCTATACATGGGTTATTTAAGCTTCGAATAAGTAAGAGTTTTATGCTGAAGATACTCATGAACCATGATTTACACACAAAACAAGACTGCTAGACTATCCCACTGGTACCCTGCCAGGGAATTATTTTCTAGCAGGAGATGTTACATTTATGCCCATCCAACCACATCTGAAAGTTTCTTATGTATATGAGGCTTTCTGCAATGACCCCTAGTACTTGATAGACAGGCAGCTGTGGATCGTATAGTTGCTAGAACAGTGTCCCCTCCCTTATTCCTGGCTGCATGGGCATTGTATCACTGGCTGTCATCTCCCTTCAGGGTACTTTTATTTTTAACAGTGGCAAGCATTTGAGACATGATCAACTGTGGTTGTAGGATTAGGGATAAAGAATTAAGGGGTACTGCTAGTTGGAGAGGAGAGCCCACAGGAGCATATATATCCTGGTCTCTCATACTAATAGGGATGTATGCAACAAGGCACTGGCATTTCTTCTAACCCTAGTATCTTAGTGACATCAGTTTAATTTCTACTCCAGCTAGGTAATAGGAGATATGGGAATGGAAGACAATGGAGTAAACCCAGGAAGAGAAATAAAAGGATATAAACTATGGTGGGTATAAAACCTTGACAAGAGACTTTTAGTCTTTTATCATAATTTAAAATAATAATGTTTGGCTGGGCACAGTGGCTCACGCCCATAATCCCAGCACTTTGGGAAGCCAAGACGGGTGGATCACGAGGTCAAGAGATCAAGACTATCCTGGTCAACATGGTGAAACCCCGTCTCTACTAAAAATACAAAAATTAGGTGGGCTTGGTGGTGCTCGCCTGTAGTCCCAGCTACTCGGGAGGCTGAGGCAGGAGAATTGCTTGAACCCAGAGGTGGAAGTTGCAGTGAGCCGAGATCGCTGCCATTGCACTCCAGCCTGGGTAACAAGAGCGAAACTCCATCTCAAATAAATAAATAAATTAATTAATAATAATAACGTTTACTATTAACCAAGAATGCAAATTTATAGCTGAAATTTTGTGAGAAAGAAATTAGTATACAGAACAATGCAAAGGTATTCAAGCACCAACATGAACAGTCAAATTCATGGGGACAGGCAGGTAAACAGGGGAATAAGTAGAGATGGCATGATGACAGTGTCACCAGGATGAATGATATTGAAGTATTTAATTTTGTTTACCATATTGATTTAAAAAATTATGATTTACTACCGTCGCAGAAAAATCCACCCTTGAATTACATTTCACAACTTATGGGACTGATTTAGTACATTTTCCAAATTTAGCCCTTGTATCTGCTAGTTCCAATACCTTCTTTCCCTTTGGGAAATGGTTTGCAGTGGTACGGGTCTGTTCATTTGCCCATCATCCCTTGCCACGCTCTAAATTTCAGATAAGAGATGCAATGCAACTTAGAACTATGAAACAATGTAACTGGTCCCAGTTACATGCTTTAAATCAGGTAAATAGACACAGATGTGATCAGATACCACTGATATGTTGTATATTTGGGACATCTGAGTCATTAATCAAGATTTTCTATTCCTCTAATGCATTGTAAAGAAATAAGACTTATTTTTTTCATAAAGTAGCCTATTCAAATAGAGATTATAATTGTCTATTGAAAATTTTATGATCAGTGTACCATTAAGTGGCCGGTGTTCACTACAAGGTTGACAAATGCACCCTTTCAATACATAATTGTTATCTTTATGTTTGGTGTTATGCAGTGTTTTTTTCGACTTCTTATTAACTTCTGTTCATCACTTTCAGTGTAGAACTTAACAGTTTATCCTCTGTTTCTTCAGGTATAATGCGGAGGTAGTTTCAACTCCATACTCTTCTGTAAGACTTTTCACACTTACACTACAATCCAGTTTCTCCAACAGTTTGACTTGCTCTGCAATAAACATAAATGCTGCTTTTTTTTCTTATCATTATCATCATAGGGATATCTGCAGATTTTTGACATTTTCAACATTTTTACATCACAGAGCAGAGAATAAGCAAAAAATAAAAATAAAAAAAATTATACTGAGTAATGCACATAGGTCTTGGTCCCATGGGAGCATTGTGGGGAACCTGCCCTCAGTAATGTCCAGCCTGCACACATGGTGTGGTCCTTTCAGTGAAGCTAGAAGATAAAAAGAAATAGTTTATTGTTAGGTTTGTTATGTGAAACTAAGAAAAAATCTTTGAAAATGTGACTGACATCTGTATACAAAAGTAATATCATGTAAAAATCCTTAGTGTTCTACTCAGCCATTTCTTACCTTAATTTGCCTGAAACCTAAAATTCAGTCATAAAGAATGTATAAAAAATAATTTACTTTGGGAAAAATAACACCAAAATCTGCTGCTAAATGTAATTATTTGGTGCAAACTTTATTGACTTTTTATGATTAATAAGACCTACCCAAAACTATTTTAATTTTTTTATTTCTATATGAAAGTCTGTTTAATGAGAAAATAAAAGAAGGAAGATATTTCGGATAGTATTATTCAAAATAATGCAGTGTTAGAAAAAATCCTATGACTGTTAAATAAATTATAGTGGACAAATATAATTGGATATAATATATAAGCATTAAAATTATGTTTTGAGACTTTTAATGGTGTAAGAACCCTCTGTGGGCATGCTTGCATGGACAAATATGAGTGTATGCTGAAAGGATGTATCACAGCTGATAAGGACTGAAAGGGTCTTTTGTCCCTTTGGAAACTGAGTCAACTGTGTGTTTTTGACTGTGAATAATCATATGATATTAGGTGTGGAATTTTCACTTGTGGCATCACATCAGCACTCAAAGTTTTGAATATTGGAGCATTTTGAATTTCAAATTTTGGATTAGGAGTAATCAATTTGTATAAAATATTTAACCAACTTTGACCAATATATATGTATTAGTATATCTCTTTTAGTCCTCATGAATATTTTAGCACATTTTAGTATAGTCTAGAGCCTATTATACTTAGAGGGCTATATCCTACTTTTTGACTACCTTTTACTTTTAAACAAGTTCTCACATCATTAAAAGTCTCACAACATATTTTTAATGCTTATATATTATATCCAATTATATTTGCCCACTATAATTTATTTGACAGTCATAGGATTTTTTCTCACAGTGCATTATTTTGAATAATACTATCCTAAATATCTTCCTTATTTTCTCATTCAACAGACTTTCACACAGAAATTTAAAAAAGCTAGTTTTGAGTAAGTCTTATTAATCATAAAAAAGTCAATAAAGTTTGGACCAAATAATTACATTTAGCAGCAGATTTTGGTGTTATTTTTCCCAAAGTAAATTTTTTTTTAGACATTCTTTACGACTGAATTTTAGGTTTCAGGCAAATTAAGGTAGCAAATGGATCAGTAGAACACTAATGATTTTTACATAATATTACTTTTGTACACAGATGTCAATCACATTTTCAAAGATTTTTTTTCTCAGTTTCACATAACAAACCTAACAATAAACTATTTCTTTTTATCTTCTAGCTTCATTGAAAGGACCACACCAAATGAATCATGACTGATTTTCCCCTTCTTCTCCTTACACACATCTTCCATTCACTCTGCAATATAAACTATTCTTCCTTGTTTCTATTTTCCTCTCCTGCCTTTATGATTTTTTGAAAGACTTTAAGTAAACTCAGTGACATCTTTTCCTTCAGTGATATATTGGTTCCTAGTACTGTTGTGACTTTACTATCAGTTATATGTACCCAATAATTCAGAGTATCTCAAAAACTAGAACTTTAATTAGTGTTAACTAGATGACCTATACACATTTTTCCATGCACAGAAAATATTGTTACTTGCATACAGGAGTACATTCTAAACATGCTCAGTTGTGTCATGTTCTTACATGTTAACCATCAACAACAAAAAAGATGACTAAAATTCTACTAATCTGAAATTATTTTGCTTGTTTACAGTGTTGTGGTTTTGGACTGATAGACCAACATATGCATTAAAATTCCTTTGTTTTCTGAGATACAGCTGTTTGGGTTTTGAAGGCAACATTCTTTTTACTTCAAATGCTTGACATAGACTTTTTCTTTAACTGGATAGCCTAGAAATAGTATCTTTTATCTCTTTTTTCTTTCAAATACAACCATCGCCATGTTTCAAAGTAAAATATGAAGCTGCTTTTCCATCAGCATGGTTAAAAATTCATTTATCGATAAATAGTCTAGCTTAAGTTCTCTTCATTCTGTCACAATAAATCATCAATAATTTCAAAGAATGTTAAAATTAAAATATTTTTAAAATAATAATGGTTGTTATGGATACTGCTAAGTGCCCTTCATTGTGGAGTGGTGTGTTATTGTGAGATTATCAACCTTTAACCCTATTAAGACTCTATTTGGGAAAATATCATAATATTTTTATTTCAATATGAGTTGTACAATTCTGAATAACATGATGAGTTAGTGCCTAATGGAGTAATTTTGAATTGAACTTATTTTTTATTTATTTTTTTTTTTTAGATGGAGTCTTGCTCTGTCACTCAGGCTGGAGTGCAATGGCAAGATCGCAGCTTACTGCCAACTTCTGCTGCCTAGGTTCAAGTGATTTTCCTGCGTCAGCCTCCTGAGTAGTTGGGACTACAGGTATGTGCCACCACGCCCAGCTAACTTTTTTGTATTTTTAGTACAGATGGGGTTTCGCCATGTTGGCCAGGCTGTCCTAGAACTCCTGATCTCAGGTGATCTGCCTGCCTCAGCCTCCCAAAGTGCTGAGATTACAGGCATGAACCACCACTCCCAGCTTTGAATTGAACTTTTGGTGAAAGAGAATATCTGTATATAAATGACAAAGTTTTCTGATACCAATAAATAAATCCACTGGCTTGTCCTCTATTTAATTTAAAATCAGTAACGTAATGATTTTTACAAAGGACCTACACTAAATGAACACCTATTAAGTATGAAGCATGGTTTATCTTGCCTATGAGATCACGGGCAATAATCCACACATCGCCACCATATTGTTATGCATAGTGTGTATAAATAAGTATGGACAGCCATATAATGGAATGCTGCTTAACCAATAAATAATAATTGGTAAATTGGCTTCCTAATGTGGGAAATATACAATATATATCTATAATATAGACAGTAATTATAGATGATTATTTCTTTGTGGTTTTCTGTATTTTCATTATTTCTGTTTTAAGCATATCACGTGTTTATAATTACAGAAAATGATAAATGTAGTTGGAAAACATACCTAGTCACAGAAATGGTATAAATATAAGTAAGTATAGTATTTTAAAGAGCTACAGATCTATTAAAATGTACTGTTTCAGAGACTTTATGCTAAGTGGTAGGGATGCATTATCCCTACCCTCAAGAAGCCTGTTGATTTGTAGCCAAAGTGTTAGGGCAGTTCAAAGAAGGACAGATTATTTTGGTTGGTATCCCAGATGCCAGGTTCTTATGAAACCAGAAAGCCTGGAAGGTCATAATACACAGAAAAAACCTCAACTCCCTGTAAATGACATAAAAGAAGCATCTGAAAACTGTTAGAACTAAAGAAAAAGACTCAATTCAAGAGTTTAAAAATGATTAGACTAATCGAAAACCCAGTTTTCTGTTTCATAAATATCATACTTGAAGAAGGAAAGGAGGTTGGGAACTGGCACTATTTCAAACACTTGTTTTAAATAATGGAAATTTATAGTTTATAAATATTGAATTTCTCCTACACTTTAATATAGTGTATCCTTTTGGATATAGACCGTTCATTATAGAACATTGTTAGAACATGTTAGAACATTATAGAACATGTTCCCATGTTTCCAATTTTATTAGAAGTGAAGAGGACTTCCTGTGTTCTATGGCTGTGCCAGGTCAAGAAGGTGGTAGAAGTTGGAGCAGGGTTAGCTGTCACTGTTCTGTCTTTGTGGTGATGTAGACCAGATGAAGGTTCCTTCCTTCATGGCCACTGGAAGGCTGGGAATATGAATGAAGGACTGTCAACTGTATTCTTTTGGTGCAATAGTAGAATATTAATTTGGAATTTCTAAGTTTTAAAAACAAAATTAGTTTTCAAAGAATAAAAGGGAATATATAAGCTCATCCCCTATTATTCTAATTTACTATCCCGAGGGTAAGGATTTGTGTAAAATTGTAATTTTAAATCTTTCCTGAGGACTTAGAAACTTCTGTTTCCTGCCTAAAAATAGACTTCTGCATGTCTTCTATGGTGAAGGTTTTAAACATGGCAATGACAACATCAATTAAAGTGATTCAAGATTTTTAAATGGCTAACTTGAAAAGAATATTAGCCCATGCACCTGGGATGCTAGCTTACCCAAAGACAAGGCTATGACATCTATGATTTTTAAATTCAATGATTCAATAAAATGGATTTCATTTACTTGGTAATTTAAAAAATTTTAATTGTTTTGATTTGGATAGACTTTTACATATTTTGTTGCTTCTCCCAGTGATATTACCTGAATTTACCCTTTTCATGTAGATGCGTAACCCATTTAATTTCCAGATAAAAATGGATGGTATTTTAGATTTTCTGCCTAATATACATGTTGGTAAAATTTCTGTCAAAGTATATGAGGATCAATATAAGCTTTTAAGTGTTGCAGTGTGAGTAAGAAGTGACTCACTTGCTTTTGAACTAAACTCTTTGTAATTGGAATTTTTCCTCTATGTTTTTTAAGGTCTACAGTGAACCAGCCAATAATGGTGCTTCAATATGAACTTTATAGAGGTTATAGTCTTCAGAAGGGAGAGTAATATACGGTTGCAAGTAGAAAGAAAAAGACTTCCCAAATTACACACCTAAAGCCCTGTGTTTCCAGCAGAAAAAAAGCAAAGAAAAAAGTTACTGCAAAAAAAACTGCAACATATAATGGTAGTTGGTAAAAATTTATTAGTAGCACAGACCTGGTATGAGAAAACATTTATTAATAATTGGGTGTGCAGAGTGTGTGGTTACATAATAGATACCCAGATTAGAAGAATTTGCAGACCCAAATTCTTAGCATCCTTTAACTTCTTCTTGCCTTTATCTAACTTTCAAACATTTGGCTCAGGATCAACATAGAGAAGCAATCTGATTAGACATTTTGCTGTCAGTATGACAGCAAACAGATGTTCTCACCATTCTTTTTAGCACTGTACAATTGATATATATTGTCCATTTTAGATGATGTTTACTATGTGTATTTAAGTGTGTATGTATATTGTAAGATTATATAGATAGATGTATAGTTAGATGAATAAACAGATCAGTAGATAAATAGATTTAAAAATTAGGCTGTAAAGTTGAAAACATTGAGGAAGCACTCCAGAACATTAGTCTGGGCAAAGTTTTCTTGAGTTAGACCTCAAAAGTACAGGCAACTCAGGCAAAAATGGACAAATGGGATCACATCAAGCTAAAAATCTTCTGCACAGCAAAGGAAATGATCAATAAGCAAAGACACAACTTATAAAGTGGGAAAAAATATTTGCAAACTACCCATCTGACAAGAAATTAATAACTAGAATATATAAGGAACTCAAACAAATCAATAGAGAGAAACAAATAATATAACTAAAAAATGAGCAAAAGATCTGAATATACATTTCTCAAAAAGAAACACAAATGGTCTCCTTTTTCTTATTGAACATTTTTTCATGTTAAACACGTCTGAAAGTGGTCAACTGGTATATGAAAAAATGTTCAACATTATTAGTCATCAGAGAAATAAAAATCAAAACCACAGTGAAATATTATCTCATACTGGTTAAAATAGCTTTTATTAGAAGACAGAACATAATGAATGCTGGCAAGTCAGGGAACCCTCTGGTGATCTAGTGTTCAGTAGCACAAGAGGGCAACTATATTCAACAATAATGTATTGCATATTTTAAGATAACTAAACTAGTGGACTTGGAATGTTTTTAACACAAAGTAATGATAAACGCTTGAAGTGATGGTTGTAACAATTACCCTGGTTTGATCATTACACATTGTATGCTTATATCAAAATACTACCTGTACTCCATAAATATGTATAACTATTACATATCCATAACTATTAAATATTTTTAAGTTAAAAAAGATTTTTGATTTTTAATATTAAACAGAGTAACTATCGTTTCTCTGGGTTTGCAAGAGGGTCTTCCTGCAAAATCAAATGATATTCCTAATTTTTCAGGTTCTAAAAATTTATGTTTTAGGGATTTATTCCTCAGACCTAATATTCTGTCTTTTATCCTTGCAATTTCACACCTCACTGTAAATCAATTTGCTCTAAGATTTTTCTGCTGTTGCACATCCAGTTAATTCTCATGAAGTGCCCTACCCCTTACTCCTGTCTCCTGCAGTTAATGTTTCTAGACCTGGTTCAAATGTGTTTTTCAATTCAAAACCTTCCCTGAGCTATCTAAATGAAGCTGATAACTTACTTCTTTGATTGTGTTTATACAGAGTATTTAACCCTAATTGTTGTGTTCATCACATTAAGTTACATTTATTTTGTACCTTTCTTGCCATTAGACTGTGAGTTATTAAGGATATATCTTCTGCCTTATGTGTCTTGGTAACTGTAGCAACTGGCATTTGGTCTTACAAATTGTTCATTGAATGAATATGTGATAAAATGAGTTTGTGTTGGCAGTGAAGGAGAAGTCTTTAAACCCTGAATGTCTGAGGGAGAATTCAAGGGGAGAGAGGTGAAGGAGAAAGATATCACTGTGCGCACTGGAATTACCGATGATATTCACTTACTTAGAATGTCATTTAGAGCTGAACTTTGTGCCAGTGACAATCTGAGCTGAGCTTTGTGTACCTAAAGCCAGGCCCTTGATTTGAACTGCTGCTATTTGAAAAGCCCATGGGAGATTCTGACCCTTAGAGTTCCCTGAAAGTCTTTTCTTAGGAGCTTTTCTGCTTGTTACAACCACCTATTATGATCTATCTCTTGTGGTAATTTCACAGAAATCTTCACCAAATTTTTCAATTAATCCTTGAAGAATTTTTTTTTCATGGACAAATAGATGGTTTCAAAATACTGAGGAGCTAAAAGAAATAATGTTGCATGTAGGAGGAGGGAAATTGCATTTTAGACACACAGACCTGAATGGAGAGATAATTTACACAGTTCTTCAATTTAATACCTGTCAATAGTTACAACTGTGCTGTCATATTGCGAAGATCAAGGTAAACATTTCAGGATAGATTTTAAAATGGGTATTTGTAAACATATAAAAATAAATCTGACATAAATTTTTATTTTTTCTGTAGGAATACTTCATCTGGAATTAAAAACATACCTGAGAGAGAAAAGTAATTTTAAATCTATTTAATTATATTTTATAAATGGACTCTGGAGAACTAGGAAGCAGTTCAAGGTAAGTGTTAGGGTTGTCCTTCATTCTCAAAGAAGACACTGTCAAACTATGAACTACTTCACAGCATTTGTGTGAAATAAAGGCACTGAAAGTCTCATGATGCTCTGTCTCATTTATCTACCCCTATTTATTCATAGAATGCATTAGTTTAGCTCCTTAATTATTTCTTATCTACTTACTGCTTATATAATTCACATTGAAGAATTTTATCATTAAATTTAGGATTTTTTATTTGCAACTTTGACAAGTATATTACTCCCCAGAGTAGTAAATGTTTGCAAATTTAGTAACAGATTTATGAAAATAAATTGGCCTCCCCAGCAAAATAGAAGGTAAGAATTATTGCAAACTCTTTTGCCCAAGGCGCTGAGCTAGGTACATAGAATCCTGTGGAAATGAATTAGTTTGTAATAGCCAAAAATGGAGTGTTGAAGGAGATGCAGCAATAATGTTGATCTTAGTTATAAGGGTAAAATAAAATCACTGGAAAAACCTCTCCTAGTTTTTGACAAATGAATGAAATGGCTTCTTCCTCTTAATATAATTCAGTAGATCTGACGCAAATGATAGTCAGGTTGATTCTGAGAAACAAAAAATTAAATACTGAGAACTCTTAGAAAGACATAAGCTAAGTCAACATATAAATGGAGGAAAGAACAATTTAGATATGAAAAGAAATGGTTGCAAAAACAGCAGAAGCTTGGAGAAGAACTTTCAAGTTATAATTTATGCCTTTCCCAGACATTTTGGCTGGATCCTGATGATTTTCTCTTCTTTGTTCTGCCTACCAGGACCAGTTAGGAGGAAAGGAGAGTCCTCAAAATATCTAACTGCTTACTGTGGGGAAATGAACACGGAGAGTGATTTTGCCCAATTGCAAAGTTAGAAAACCTCAGACTTGAGGTGAATTCCTTCACCTTATACCAGATAAAAGAGAATTGTGGAACAGAAACTCAAAAAATAAATATAAGTAAAAGCTTAAAATAAATATAAGAATTAAATATTCTCAAAGATATAAGGAAGAATAATGGAAAAGGTGGCAAAATAATATATTTTGAAAAACATAGAAAGAATTCAATAGATAAATGAAAATAAAATAAATACAATTGGGTTACAAACTAATGACTTTAAAGATTAAGTAGAGGAAAATTTTAAAAATGTCGTCAGAAAGAGATACAGAAAAAGAGAGGAAAGAAACAAAATTTGGAGATAGGGCAGATGGATATGTAATTCTTAACCTTTACATGGAAGGTTTTCCAAGAAACTATATTTTTAAAAAGTGAAAGAGAGGAAATATTTGGAGAAATAGTGGCCTACCATTTGTAAGATTTAAAGAAGAAAAACATTGCAAAATTTCACAGTGCCAAACCTTATAGACATTTAAAAAGACAATACAAACATATTAAAGTAAATTTTAAAACATCAAAGACGAAGATATTATTAAAGTTTTCTAACAGAAAACAGTATTTATAAAAAACCAAAAAAACAAGAAATAAATCACTAATAAAATTATTGTTAATGTGATATAAAAGGACTTTAAATCTGAAATGTTATATGCAACTAACAATAATTTACATGCAAAGGAAATATACTTACATATTCTTAGACAAACAAGAACTCAGAAGTTTCATTGAGTAAATGACTCTTGAAAATACTTTCAGGAAGTACAACAGTAAATTGTCAAACCTAGAAAAATCTGTTAAATATATAGAAGGTACTGGTAAGGAAACAGCTCAGTAAATTTTTTTTTGTTGCAAAAACAAACCTAAAATTGATAAAAGATTCATAAAGCTCAGAGTTTAAAATGTAGAAAAATACAAACACGGTGGCAGGGCAGAAGAAAATGAGAGACGAGAGAGAGAGATGATACGGATATGGGTATGCATAAGAAATGCGTAGAAGAAAAAAGTAATGTAGATATTCATCATTGTTTTACTGATAAATAATAAATAAAACACAATATTAACTTTCATACAAGAAGAAGAAACCTTCTTGTATGAAGTTGAATGGAAAGTATGAAAGGCAAATTAAAGTAATACACAGAAAATATGCAATAGAAAAAAATCAATTAAATATAAAGAAAGAAATGATGGTTTCCAGATTCATCATTCTCAGCAACCTGACACAAGAACAGAAAACCAAACACCTCATGTTCTCACTCATCAGTGGATGTTAAACAATGAGAACACATGGATACAGGGAGGGGAACATCACACACTGGGGTCTGTTGGGGGGGGGGAGCTAGGGGAGGGATAGCAGGGGGTAGGGAGATTGGGGAGGGATAACATTAGAAGAAATATCTAATGTAGGTGACGGGGAGATGGAGGTAGCAAACCACCATGGCATGTGTATATCTATGTAACAATCCTGCAAGATCTGCACATGTACCCTAGAACTTAAAGTAAAAAAACAAAACAAACAACAAAAAAAAAACTAAGTGGAAAAAAAAAAGAAACAAGTCTTAGTAACAATTGCAATAAATGTAAATGTATTAAGCTTACTGACAAAAGACAGAGACCTTCAGAATGGATTAGAAGAAGCATCCAACAAAATATAAAATACAAAATAAAGCTTCAAACAAAAGATGATAAAAGTTGAGAATAAAGGTAAAACTTACAACTATAGATAATGTTGGATTAGTCTACTACGAGTGTCTCACTGAGGACAACTCTAAGGGCAAAATTTTAACATTATTTTTATGTATATGGAAGAGTTGATGAGATCAGGCCAAAATTAAAGGGAAGCAAGAAAAATAAACAAGTATAAGAGCAATTTTGATGATTATATGGCAAATTGGAACTATGCCTCTTCTTTGAGAACTGTCCTTTTTCTCTAAAGGTCTTTTGTCCATATACGGAAATCGAGAAGTCCCTGAGAATTTACTCCTTCCACACATCCTTTGACCAATGGCTCACAACGGTAAGAGTATAGCAAGTTAGCTCTTTGCCTTGGACAACTCAGGTGTAACTTACTCCAGCATTCTCCTGCAAGATCAGGCCAAAGCTATATTTGCAGGACTTTATCTGAGACTGCACCCTAGCTTGGCTTTCTTCTCTTCCCCCTTCTATTTTCCATGCTACCTTGCTGATTTATACAGGGAGTATTGCCTTTCTAAATTACCTTTTCATGAATCCTTGCCTCAGGATCTGCTTCTGGGAAAGCTAACCTGAGATACCATCTCTAATATTGTTCCTTCCTTATTCTTTCTAGTTTTTATTTAAAAAAATTATTACTCCAATGACATGTGTATTAAAAATTTTGTTATTCTCCATGTCTTTTAACTTCTCTTTAATGTTTTCCAGCTACTTGTGTTTACATGTTACCTTATAGACAATTTTTTCAGCTCTGGAGTCTAGTCATTAAATTTCCCATTAACTGTATCTAATTTGCTCTTTACCCATCCATTGCAGTTTTTTACTTCAGTTATACATTACTTATTTCCAGAAGTTCCATTAGGCTCTTTTGCAATATGATTTGCATTTGTATAGCTTTACTGTTTTTTAATGCTATATGTATGTATATATATATATATATATATATATATATATATAATGCTATATATATATATGTATATATAAACTTTTATTTAGACAAAATGAAAAATAATTTTATATTCTACATCTAAAGTCTTTCTGCCATCTATTGTTTCTGTTGGACTCTACCAAGTGATTTATTGCGGTTATTATTTTATAAATTTTGACTGTAAATTCATATTTCTTGGAACTTTATCTGTAGAAATCCTTTGAAGCCTGGATGGAATGTGAAGTCCCTCAAAGATAATTTGCCTAGGTTTATCTGAGATCCCTTGAGAAACTACTATTTGGGACCACTTTAAATAGATTTTTGGATTTAGGTTTGTTAGGCCACTAAGTCAATGTGGCTTCAGTGTACAAATCAGCATGAGGAGTGTTTTTTGGCTATGAATGCTTAAGTGAGGTATTCTTTCTGAATTTAGCACAAAAATCATAGTGAAGATTTTTTTCTTTGTCTTGTGCTGTAAGGTAGGTTTATTTCTGGTACACCCCATACACAGGGTATAGCCATTTAGTGTCCCAGCATTATGTAGGTATGCCCTACTAGATTTATCACTTTGGTGAACTATTGTCAGGACAGAGCTCTCCTCCCAGGGACCATGGTGGTCATCTATATCCTAATACTTTTTTAAAAATATGTATTTTATTGTGTTTTAGGTTTTGGGGTACATGTGAAGAACATGCAAGATTGTTGCATAGGTATATACATGGCAATGTGGTTTGCTGCCTTCCTCCCCATTGCCTATATCTGGCATTTCTCCCCATGTTATCCCTCCCCAACTCCCCACCCCCTGTTGTCCCTCCCCTAGTTCCCCTCACCCACAGACCCCAGTGTGTAATGCTCCCCTCCCTGTGTCCATGTGTTCTCATTGTTCAACACCCACCTATGAGTGAGAACATGCGGTGTTTGATTTTCTGTTCTTGTGTCAGTTTGCTAAGAATGATGGTTTCCAATTCATCCATGTCCCACAAAGGACATGAACTCATCATTTTTTATGGCTGCATAGTATTCCATGGTGTATATGTGCCACATTTTCTCTGTCCAGTCTATCATCAACAGGCATTTGGGTTGGTTCCAAGTCTTTGCTATTGTAAACAGTGCTGCAGTGAACATTCATGTGCATGTGTCCTTGTAGTAGAACGCTTTATAATCCTTTGGATATATACCCAGTAATGGGATTGCTGGGTCAAATGGAATTTCTTGTTCTAGGTCCTTAAAGAGTCACCACACTGTCTTCCACAATGGTTGAACTAATTTGCACTCCCACCAACAGTGTAAAAGTGTTCCTATTTCTCCACATCCTCTCCAGCATCTGTTGTCTCCAGATTTTTTAATGATCACCATTCTAACTGGCATGAGATGGTATCTCAATGTAGTTTTGATTTGCATTTGTCTAATGACCAGTGATGATGAGCATTTTTTCATAGGTTTGTTGGCCTCATATATGTCTTCTTTTGAAAAGTGTCTGTTTATATCTTTTGCCCACTTTTGAATGGGCTTGTTTTTGTCTTGTAAATCTGTTTTAACTCTTTGTAGAGTCTGGATATTAGCCTTCTATTATTAATACCCACGGCTTGCTCTGGGTATTAAAAAATATTTTACTCCTCAAATTGTATTGAAAAAGTAACTGCTAATTCACTTTTAAATAGTCACAAGCATATACAATTGGAAATAAGATCAGCAAGAAATAACCAGTAGACAATAGGGTTGATATAAAGTGCAGCACAACCTAGTTTTCTAATTTTTATTCATTCACTCATTCATTCATTCATTCACTTTTTAATTTATTCTCCTATTCATTTCATAATGTATTAAATATTAACTAGTTTTTATGTATCAGAAACTATATGGGGCTTATGAGATATTATTGTGGTTAAGCACAAAGTTCCCAAGAGCTTTATAAAATATTAAAAGTAACTAACTCAAGATCCCCCTACTACAAACTTTGGAGATTATAATTTTTTGAGGGGTTAATACTTATGTATAGAAAAAATTGAGACCTAGAGAGTTTAAATGATTTGTCCTAGATTGTGCAGATAATTAATGGTTGTCTCAGCACTAGAAGGCAGATCTTCTTAATTCTACTGAAAGTAGATAATAAATATGATGACTCATATATATGATATAAATATAATTTATTATAAACATGACAGTTAATATTTACTATGACAATTCACATGAGGTATAAAACATTACATGTTAGTGTTACATTGTTTTTGGCATGATATTGTTGCATTATATTGTAAATATTCTCTCTTTTAGTAGCTGCATACAAATGAATTATAACTATATTAATAATATTTTTCTGTAAAAAAATTAAAGATGACCTTTTTGAGTCCTTTCTCTTGGAATCTGTCATTACATTTGGCTAAAAAGTAGCTACAGATTATTTGTACTATAACTTTCAATTGTACCAATTGGCAACAATTTTTCTGTTTAAACTCTAATCAATGAAACTAATACTTCTGTGTCTCAGTCAATCACAGTGGCTTATAAATGACCTCTGACTGATAAGCTTAATTGAAAACTGGTTGGCCAAGTCTGTGACCAAACAAGTCATATAACACAAGATAGTTTCAAAAAAAAAATACAGCAATGAATTCAATCTGTGGCAGTAGATCAGGAAAATTGCTGCATATCCAGTGCTGAACAGAAGAAAAAATAAAGTACCAAAATAGGGTATTTTCTGCTGATGACATCCTTAAGAACCAACCTGGATCAAATCTACTTAAATTTTAAAATCAGATGAAATCAAGTGCATTCCATCTCTATGTAGCTAAACTTAAGCCCCTCACTTTTAGTAGCAGCAGGCTGTGTCTTCATTACTTATTCATCCCAGGATGCACTTATAAATATGAAATCTCATCATTTGAGTTTGTTATACCATTAGCTTTAAAATTTTATAAACTACTGAACACGTGACAAATTGAATAAGTTGAGATTTATTGTTGTAAGAAAAGTGTATCACAAGGAAATATCATTGGTAAACAGAAAAACTAAAGATTGTAAAATTTACTGAGTGCATTGGATAAAAAATATATTTTTCAAGCTTTCAAAATATTAAAGTAGTCTTAATGACTGAAATGTGTTTTTAAAAATCCTAAACTAGGAAATTTGTTTCATTTTTGTTTCTACAAAAATAGTCATCTCACTTTTATTTTCATGTTTCCGTTTGTGGTATATACTCCATGTGCTTCCAAAATTTATGATGAGCATGTTTTCTGATCGAGTATACATGTATATTAGAAGATTTTTTTTTCTTTTTTCATAAGAAACATTATTTTAAACTTCCCTAAAAATTAATACATCAGAGATTTGACAACGAAGCTTTTTATTGAAAAAAAAAACTTATGAAGAAATTATTATTCTAGATTTACTTTCAACCATTAAGGAAACTTGATGTGGTAGTAAAATAAATCTTGGAAGAAAATATAAGAAATAAAAAACAACAATGCTCAAAGTTAACCAAAAGGACTTTTACAGGTTTAATTCATTGAACAATTAGTAATATTAAGCACCAATTTGTTGCCAAGAACGATAAAAATCTCTGCAGAAAAGAATAAGGAAAGATTCTTATCTTCTAACTACTTATAGTCAAACGGGGAAAGCAGACATGCTAACAGGCATTTACAATATAGTCTACTAAATTTCACCAAAGGTCTATCATAAGATATCATAAGATATAAGAGGGGTTTCTAGTTTAGCTTTGCAGGATCAATGAAGGCTCCTCAGAGAGATTATTACTAAGACTTGGAGGATGAATAAAAGTTAGATTACAAAAAGTTTGAGAACAGGAAGAGTGTTCCCAAAAGAGAAAAGTACTTCTGTGAAAGCTAGGAATCATAATTATGAGACTATAGTGCATCAGCCCACTGTTTAGAAAAGATGATGAGAGGCAAACAAATACAGGCAGGAGGCAGGATTACTCCATTTCTATTTTGAATCTGTCCTTGCCACTATGAAGAAGTTATCATCAAAATAGAACAGCTAGAAAAACACTATTAACAATGAATTGAAGTCCCAGAAAAAGTAAAAAGATGAGCTTATAGGAAGCCACCCAGACATTCTAAATGAATTCAAGTTTGCAGTCACAGACAAATTACCTTCCAAGGTGTTGAAAGGATTTGCAGATGTAATCACAGAATGATTGGCAGTAATCCACAGAAATCACAGAGAAAGGGAGTGCCGCTAGAAGATGTGATCTAAGCAAATATCACCCCAATTCTCTCAAAGGGTTAAAAGGTAGATTCTGAAAACTATTACATCAGCAATGTTGATCTTTAATAGCATTTTAGAATGGATTACTTTAACAAGGAATTGAAATCACTTAGAAAATAATGAGACAACCCTAAGATCCAGGCTGAGTGCACTAAAAGCATTCCTGCCAAATTAGCCTGATTTAATTTTCTGTAGGTTGAGCAGCCTGGAGAGATTTTAGAGGGTGGAAGGTTGCAATATTTGTGTTTAGGTAGGGATTTTGATGAAATCACTCATATGTCCTTGTGAACAGGATAGAAATATGACTGAATAATAGTGGGTGTAAGCAGATGTGTAAAGCTGGTTGAACAACTGTATGTAATTATTAACTTTGCATTAGCTTGCAGAAAGGCTTTTCATAGTATGTCTCATGGCCTTGTCTTTGGCTTTGTCTTGGTCACATAAAAAACCCAATCTGGGTGAAGATACATCAGTCTTCAAAGGGTAATAACCTAATGTACTGACTTACAGAAATATAATTTGAAGTGTTTTAGTAGATAGAACAATGCATACAAACCAGAACATTGAGATTTAGGAGCCAAGTTAATGTATTGTTTTGGTTTTTGCAATCAGTTACATAAGAATGCACTTGTGGGTTCATCTCAAAAGCAGTATAAAATGAAATTTAAAAAAAAAAACCATGTACTTCAATAACAATAAACTCAACAATTATACCTGCTTAAAAAAAAAAGTGAATTCAAGGTGAAACTATGTTAATAGATAAACATTTCCAAAATAAGAGAAATAGCCATAAGACCGATTTCTAATATTTGACTGAACCAGGACATTTTTCAGATCCATCCTATTACATACAGGTATAAATGCATGGAGAACAGAAGATACGGTTATTTCCTCAACGTCCATTCCACCTGCTCTGTTGATACCAGCAATAAGGTTAGAGTGAACTTGACCTCACCTCAGCTTCAACAGCAAGCTATGCTCAGCTAAGGCCAATCAGGAAGATTCCATCTTCCTTTGCACTGTAATTGGTTTAATTAATCCAGGCCTAAGCTTATCAGTGTGTGGCATTCCCCTGGTTTTACGGATTGGTTCAGGCGTGGCCAATTGATGTAAATCGCAGTGTTTTCTTTTTTTCAGCAGTTAATGGGAAGCAACCTGCCCTTCTTGCTGAATGAGACATCATGCAGCCTAATTACTGCTGGCAGGCATCCAACAACTAGGAAGGAAGTCAGTCTGGGGGGAAAGTTAACATGGATTAAAGTGGAGAAGAGCAAACCACAGGAAAATGGACCCAGAACTCTGATGGAACTATGCCTAAATTACCCTGGAGTTTTTAGTTATTCTTTAAGCCAAATTGAGTTTGATTTTTTTTGGTCTCCATTAATTGAAAGCATTCTAAGATTCAAGAACAAAATTCTAATAAGATTATTGTCAAAACAGAGGGAAGCCATGCCATAAAAAAGGAAGTTTAGAGGAACTTGGGAAGAGAAAATCTTAAAGGTTATATAAATTGTTTAGTTCAGTCCCGTGGAAGAGGGAGTGGATTGTTGTTATTGTTTGAGAATTCAAAACTAGGGCTGTTGCTACAAAGTTCTGGGAAGACAAATTTTGATTCAACATAAGTCACTGAGAAATACTCTTTTGAGAACATTTCTAATTTTTAGAGGCATTCCATTGTAGAAGGAGCTGTTAGCCAATTACTGGAAGTGCTAAAACAAAGAATAATGAACCATCTGTAAGTTCTCTTCAGGCCCAGGATTTCATGGTATTTTGCTATCCTTCATTATTTAAATGTAGGTAAGGTAGTTACTTGTTTAAAAGAGCTTGATTTCTATCTTGGCTTCTGCGTCTAACCTGGGGTGTTTTGCTCATCTGAAGAGTGAATGGGTTGGAATACATGGTTTCTAATACTGTTTCAATAGCTCTAAATTGTTTTGTCACCCAAAAGAAATTGCTGGTAGTATGGAAGCAAAGCTGTTGGCCTGCTATTTCTCAAGATAATAGTAAAAATCTAAAAATGAAAAATTAGAATAGCAGCTTCAAATTAATCACATTCCTTCTCAAAGTTGGAATAAGGTTTTCCATTGGGGAATGCTACTCAGGTATAATTCCTGAAGGTACTATGTGCGAATTTCGGAAATGGAAACTTCCATTGAGTGAACTACCAAAAATTCAATCACTTAACAAGAATTTATTGAGCTATGTTCCCAGGCTTGTGCTAGAAACTATGACAGAGAAAATCTTACCTGTCTGGCTTTGTCTAAAATGGAAAGTGTATCATAAGTTTTCAGTACAGAACATTATCTGTTATACAAAGGCCACATAACACCTTCCTTAGCCTTTGCTTTTTGTAGTAAATTCAGGATATTACCAAAGTTCTCTGTATAGAAAAGAAGAGAAAGTGAGAAGAAATAAAAGGATCATTTTAAGTGCTTATCAGATTGAGAGTTCCAGAAAGATCTGTTAAAAAGAGGTTATAAACTCATTTTATACTATACATGCATGTAATATTTAAATAAATACAACAAATATTTTATATTAATTGTATATTTATTTTTTAGAAAATATAAATCCCTCAAAAGAGGGTTCATAAACCTGAGTGTCTATCTGATAAATTCCCATTATGTGTTCATTACTGTGCAGGTGCTGTGGAGTCTGTATAAAATACAGTCCTACCTCCTAGGAGGTAATACTGAAAAAAACAAGATAAAATAAATGAGCTTTTGAATACTTTTGTGGATAGGTGTTGATCTATGTGGTACATGCCATGAGTGCTACAGGAGCATAGAGGAGAGAATAAAAAAATGCAGACTGGGAAGTTAATAGGGGGAGAGTAGGTCTTAGCCTTGAAGGATAGGCTGAAACTTAAATGGCAGCAGAGATGAACTGCTGCTTAGGTGAGGAAAAAATAGTTGAAAATGTCCAGAAGCAAAGATTTTTATATAGCCATGAGGATACTGACCTTATTAGACAAACGAGTTAGGGCTTTGTGGGAAATATGGATAGGCATCCTGACATGTCTTAAAAATCAAGCAAAGAAATTTACATTGTACAAAGTTTTAAGTAGGGAGATGTAGATTATTTTTGAGCAGAGACTAACATAAGCAATGTTTAGGGAAATGTATACTGGCAGTAACTATAGCATAAATTGGAGGATAAAGAGGCTTGCTAAGAAGTGATTAAAGTAATCCCTGTGTGAGTGATGATGTCAAGACATGGGTAGTTCTATGTAACAAACCAGCATATGTACCCCTGAACCTAAAATAAAAGTTGAAATTATTTTAAAAAGAGCAATTGCAACAAAAAGAAAAATTGACAAATGGGACTTAATTAAACCAAAGTGTTTCTACACAGCAACAGAAAATCTCATCAACAGAGTGAACAGACAACCTACAGAATGGGAGAAAATATTCAAAAACTATGAGTCCAACAAAGGTCTAATAACGAGAATCTATAAGGAACTTAAACAAAGCAACAAGCAAAAACTAATATCCCCTTTAAAAGGAGGGCAAAGAACATGAACAGACAGTTCCCAAAAGAAGACATAAAAGCAGCCAATAAACATTTAAAAATGCTCAGTATCACTAATCATCAGAGAAATGCAAATCAAAACCATGATGGTATACCATCTCACACCAGTCAGAATCACCATTATTGAAAGGCCAAAACATGACAGATGTCGGTAAAGCTACAAAGAAAAGGAAATGCACTTACACTGTTTGTGGAAAAATAAATTAGTTCAGGCACTATGGAAAGAAGTTTGAAGATTTCTCAAGAATTTAAAATAGAACTATCATTTTACCCAGCAATCCCATTACTAGACATATACCCAAAGGAAAATAAATCATTCTACCATTAAAACACATATATTTGTATGTTCATTGCAGCATTATTCACAATAGCAAAGACATGCCAACAACCAAGGTGCCTATCAATGGTGGATTGGATAAAGAAAATGTGGTACGTATACACCATGGAATACTAGACAGTCAAAAAAAAAAGAATGAAACCATGTTCTTTGCAGCAATGCAGATGCAGTTGGAGGGCATTATCCTAACCAGATTAATGCAGGAACAGACCATCAAATACAACATGTTCTCACTTATAAGTGGAAGCTAAACATGGAGTACCTATAGATATAAGGATGCGGAAAACAGACACCGGGGACTATTCCACTAACAGCACTAGATAGGTCAGCAATACAGAAAGTCAGCAAAGAAATCATGAACTTATACTATACTATACAACAAAGGGACTTAACAGGTATTTACAGAACATTCTACCCAACAACTGCAGAATATACATTCTTTTTATCAGCACATGGAACATTCTCCAAAATAGACCATATGATAGGCCACAAGATGAGTCTCCATAAATTTAAGAGAACCAAAATTATATTAAATACTCTCCCAGACAACAGTGAAAATCAACTTTAAAAGGAACCCACAAAACTATGCGAATACATGGAAATTAAATAACCTGCTCCAGAGTGGAGTCAAGAATGAAATCCAGATAGAAATTGGAAAATTCTTTGAACTGAATAGTAGTAGTGATACAACCTATCAAAACCTCTTGGATACAGCAAAAGTGGTGCTACAAGAAAAGTTCATAACACAGCATTGAATTTTTTCAAAAAGTATTTGACAAAATCCAGCACCTTTTTATGATTCACATCCTCAGCAAAATTGGCACAGAAGGGATATACTTTAAGGTAATAAAACCAAGTTATTAAAAACCGACAGCCAACATGATACTGGATGGGAAAAGTTGAAAGCATTCCTCCTGAGAACTGGAACACTGGAAAGGATGCTCACTTTCACCACTTCTATTCAACATAGTACTGGAAATCCTAGGTAGAGCAATCAGACAAGAGAAAGGAATAAAGGGCATCCAAACCAGTAACAAGGAAGCCAAACTGTCACTGTTTGCCAATGATATGACTGTATACCTAGAAAACCCTAAAGGCTCATCCATAAAGCTTATAACTAATAAATGAATTCAGTAAAGTTTCAGGATACAAAATTCATGTACACAAATCAGTAGCAATGCTATATACCAATAGTGACTAAGCTGAGAATCAAATCAAGAACTCAACCCCTTTACAATAGCTGTAAAAAATACAAATACAATACTTAGAAATATACCCTACCAAGGAGGTGATAGACCTCTACAAGAAATACTATAAAACACTGTTGAAATAAATCATAGATAACACAAACAAATGAAAACACATAGTGGATGGGTAGAATCAATATTGTGAAAATGACCATATTGCCAAAAGCAATCTACAAATTCAATGCAATTCCCATCAAAGTACCACAATCATTCTTCACAGAACTAGAAAAAAGTATCCTAAAATTCATGTAGAACTAAAAAGGAGCCTACATAGACAAAGCAAGACTAAGCAAAAAGAACAAATCTGGATGCATCACATTACCTGATTTCAAACTATACTATAAGGCTATAGTCACCAAAACAGCATGGTATTCGTATAAAAATAGACACATAGACCAATGGAACAGAATAGAGAACACAGAAATAAACCCAAATAGTTAACAGCCAACTGATCTTTGAGAAAGCAAACAAAAACATAAAGTGAAGAAAGGACATCCTATTCAACAAATGGTACTGGGATAATTGGTAAATCACATGAAAAGGATAAAACTGGATCCTCATGTTCCACCTTATACAAATCAACTCAAGATGGATGAAAGAGTTAAATCCAAGATCTGAAAGCCTAAAAATTCTAGAAGATAACATCAGTAAAACCCTTCTAGACATTGGTTTAGGCAAAGACATCATTACCAAGTACCCAAAGCAAATATAAATAGATGGCACTTAATTAAACTAAAAGGCTGCTGCACAACAAAAGAAATAATCAGGAGAGTAAACAGACAACCAACTCAAGAGTGGGAGAAAATCTTAGCAAACTATTAATCTGACAAATGACTAATCTCCAGAATCTACAAGGAAGTCAAATCATCAAGAAATAAAAATCCCATCAAAAAGTGGGCTAAGGACATGAATAGACAATTCTCAAAACTCAAAAGAATGTATACAAATGACCAACAAGCATATGAAAAATGCTCAACATCACGAATTATCAGGGAAATGCAAATCAAAACCACCATGTGATACCACCTCACTCCTGCAAAATTGTCAATAATCAAAAAATAAAAAATTAATGATGTTGGTATGTATGTAAACTATTACACTGCTGGTGGGAACATAAACTAGTACAACCACTGTGGAAAAGAGTATGGTGATTCTTAAAGAACTAATAGTAGGTCTACCATTTGATCTAGCAATCATACTCCTGGGTATCTACCCAGAATAAAATAAGTCATATGAATAACACAATTGCATACACAGTTTTATAACAGCACAATTTGCAAGTGCAAAAATATGGAACAAGCCCAAATGTCCATTCATCAGTGAGTGGATAAAGAAAATGTGGTATATATCTATATACGTATATATAGATATATATAGGTGAGTGTGTGTGTATATATATATATATATATATATATATACACACACACTCACACATACATATCTCATATATATATATATATGCACACCATGGAATACTACTTAGCCGTAAAAAGGAACAAAACAATGGCATTCACAGAAACCTGAATGGAACTGAAGACCATTATTCTAAGTGAAGTAATTTCACTTATGAGTGAGAATATATGATGTTTGGTTTTTGGAATAAAATACAAAACATCATATGTTCTCATAAATGGGAGCTAAGCTATGAGGATGCAAAGATATAAGAATGATACAATGGACTTTGGAGGCTTGGGGGAAAAAGCGGGAAAGGTGTGGGGGATAAAAGACTGTACACTGGGTATGGTGTACACTAAATCACCACTAAAGAACTTATTCATGTAACCAAACACCACCTGGCCACAAAAAACTATTGAAATAATAAATAAAAACCAAAAGTAAAATAAACAGAGAAGAAGAATTAGAGAGGAAATTGAAGTAAATTATTTGATATTGTTTATATCAAGCTATCTAGAAGGTAAGCAGATAAAGTTAAGTTGCTCTTTTTAAATGATTTTTCATCTTTTTATCTTGGTGACATGCAAACAGTTCCAGCTTTCCTCTCTGGCTGATGTTGTCGCAAAAAACACTGGACACCAGAGTATTGTTTGCTCTCTCTATATGTTCTATGTTATGAATGTGTTTTTGGACTGTGTATAAGATTAATAATTTAAAAGCTCAGTATGCTGAGAAATGCTGAATTCATTATGAGAATCCAATAAGAAAGTGATGATGCTACATCTATTACTTATTTCCACAATCAGTCATGTTGATAGTTATGCAATTACTTTGAGGAAAAGGAAAGTAAAACTATAGGGATATGTACTGATAGAAAAACAGTACTGAAGCTAGAAAAAAAACTCAAAAACATTGGATATAGGTTCATTTTGTTTTTGGTTTTCTTTTGTTTACATTTTCATAATATATTACTTGATTTCTAAATAGTAAAGTTAAATATATTGTGAAATACAAAAAAAGGTTTTTGGAAATGGGCTAGGGGTACTATTCCTTTTGAAGGGAGGAGAGACAGAGTACAAGTGCATGAATGCATGTAGGTTGGAAGTTTGAGGCTGGAAGGATGAGGATGGTCTCTTTATGATTCCTATTTGCTCAGACAATACAAGGCAAAATTATCACTTATACAAGATTGAATATGTGATGTTTCAGGTTTGTGGAGAAAGGAGAGAAAGTAAAATTTAGTTTTCTTGTAGGCTGGGAAAGAATTGATTAGTAAAATGTAGAATTACTAGGTGGTGCTGAAGTTTGCTTTCATACATTTAAAATTATTACGACTTCATTTTTACTTCAGATTCAGCTGCACAGAATTATGAGTATAGGTGAAGAGGTAGATTCAACCTGGATTAGAATCATGTCAAGAAAGAAGGATTGAGAAAGAAAAGGGCAAGGAAAGAGAGTGTGCAAGGACATGATTGTAATCAGGCATGGAATACAAGTGAATGAGGAGGAAGCAAAGCATGGTGTGAGAGAACAGTCGTAGGAGTGGAGGTGCTAGAGTCTATAAATGGAAAGATGAGAGGTGTTATTTGAGATATTTGAGAGTGATATTTGGGCTATGGAATAGTTATTGGCAATGACAAGATCCAGAGGACACCCAGGAAAGTGCATGATGGAGGGAATGGCGTCAAGGAACCACTAAGCCTAAGTGTTGAATTTTCTCCCCATCTATTGAAGGCAGCAAGGTTGATCACAGGACTAGTAACAGAGGGAAAAACAGTGATCTCAGAGTGATATGGCTTGGCTGTGTTCCTACCCAAATATCATCTTGAATTTCCACATGTTGTGGAAGGGACCTGGTGAGAGGTAAATGAATCATGGGAGAAGGTATTTCCCGTGGTGTTCTTGTGATAGTGAATAAGTCTCATGAGATTGGATGGTTTTTAAAAGGGGAATTTACCTGTGCAAGCTCTCTTCTCTTGTCTGCCACCATGTGAGATGTGCCTTTCACCTTCCACCATGATTGTGAAAACTCCCCCAGCCATGTGGAACTCCAGCAAACTTCTTTTTTTCTGTGTATAAATTGCCCAGTTGGGTATGTCTTTATCAGCAGCATGAAAACAGACTAAAGTGATAAATTGGTACCAGTAAAGTGAGGCACTGCTGAAAAGATATCCATGGAAACAACTTTGGAACTTGGTAACAGACAGAGTTTGGAACAGTTGGAGGGCTCAGAAGAAGACAGGAAAATGTAGGAAAGCGTGGAACTCCTTAGAGACTTGTTGAATGGCTTTGACCAAAATGCTGATAATGACATGGACAACGAAATCCAGGCTGAGGTGGTCTCAGATGGAAATGGGGGACTTGTTGGGAATTGAAGCAAAGGTGACTTTTATTACATTTCAGCAAAGAGACTGGCGGAATTTTTCCCCTGCCCTAGAGATTTGTGGAACTTTGCACTTGAGTGAGATGATTTAGGATATCTGGCAGAAGGAATTTCTAAACAGCAAAGCATTCAAGAGGTAACTTGGGAGCTGTTAAAGGCATTCAGTTTTTTGCTTGGGAAACCGAGCATAAAAGTTTGGAAAATTTGCAGCCTGACAATTCAATAGAAAAGAAAATCACATTTTCTGAGGAGAAATCTAAGCTGGCTGCAGAAATTTTCATAAGTAAAGAGGAGCTGAATGTTAATCCCCAAAACAGTGAGGAAAATGTCTCCAGGGCATGTCAGAGGTCTTCAAGATAGCCCCTCCCATCACAGGCCTGGGGTCCTAGGAGGCAAAAGTGGTTTCATTGGCTGGGCCCAGGGTCCCTGTGCTTTGTGCAGCCTAAGGACTTTGTGCCCTGTGAGACAGCTACTCCAGCCATAGCTAAAAGGGGCCAATGTAGGGTTCAGGGTGTGGCTTAAGATGGTCTAAGCTTCAAGCCTTGGCAGCTTCCATATGGTGTTGAGCCTGCCAGTGCACAGAAGTAAAAAATTGGGGTTTGGGAACGTCTGCCTAGATTTCAGAGGTTGTATGGAAATGCCTGGATGTCCAGGCAGAAGTTTGCTATAGGGGCAGGATTCTCAGAGAACCTCTGCTAGAACAGTGTGAAAGGGATATGTGGGGTTGGATCCCCTACACAGAGTCCCTAGTGGGGTACTGCCTAGTAGAGCTGTGAGAAGAGGGCCATCGTCCTCCAGAACCCAGAATTGTAGATCCACTGACAGTTTGGATTGTGTGCCCAGAAAAGCTGCAAACACTCAATGCCAGCCTGTGAAAGCAGCCAGGAAGGAGGCTGTACCCTGAAAAACCACAGGGGTGGAGCTGCCCAAGACTATGGGAACCCACCTCTTGCATCTGTGTGACCTGGATGTGAGACATGCAATCAAAGGAATCATTTTGGAACTATAAGATTTGACTGTCCTGCTGGATTTTGGATATTCATGGGGCCTGTAGCCCCTTGGTTTTGGCCAGTTCCAATTTCTTCCATTTGAAATGGCTATATTTACTCAATGCCTGCACTCCTATTATATCTAGGAAGTAACTAAATTGCTTTTGATTTTACAGGCTCATAGGTGGATGGGACTTGCCTTATCTCAGATGATACTTTGGACTATAGGCTTTTGAGTTAATGCTGAAATGAGTTCAGATTTTACGGACTTTTGGAAAGGCATGACTGGTTTTGAAATGTGAGGATATGAGAATTGGGAGGGACCAGGGGTAGAATAATATGGTTTGGCTGTGTCCCTACCCAGATCTCATCTTGAATTCCCACATGTTGTGGGAGGGACCTGGTGAAAGGTAACTGAATAATAAAGGCAGGTCTTTCTTGTGCCGTTCTCATGATAGTGAGCAGGTATTATAAGATCTGATGGTTTTTGAAAAGGAGAGTTTCCATGCACAAGCTCTCTTTTCTTGTCTTTCACCATATGAAATGTGCCTTTCACCTTCCACCATGATTGTGAGGCCTCCTGAGCCACATGGAACTGTAAGTCCAGTAAGCCTCTTTCTTTTGTAAATTTCCCTGTCTTGGGTATTTCTTTATCAGCAGCATGAAAACAAACTAATAGGCAGAGCTAAGATCATCACTGCATGACAAGCCAGCAAGTGATGGGAAGCAATATGACATAGTCTTTAAAAGGATGAACTCTGGAGTCATACTTCCAGGATATAAATCCCCACTCTAACACCTCCTAGCTGTTTGACTGTGAACATTTCACCCAACATCTCAGTACCTCGAGTGCATCGCTAGAATAAGGATAGGAACATATGTAACTCAGAGTGTTTTTGTGAAGATTAAGTCAGATCAGTGCCTGGAACAGGATAATCATTTTGAGCCCTGACATGGTTGAATTTTCAGATTAAGAATGAACAACAGGTATATATATGCAAATATTCAAAAATCCAAAAAATTCTGAAATAGGAAACACTTCTGGTCCCTAGCATTTCAGATAAGAGATGTTCAACCTATGTAAATGTCAGTTGCTGTCAACTGGTAGCGCAATCGGACAGGGGATATTTTCAATGTGTGTATGTGTGTGCATGAGTATGTATTTATGAGGAAGCATATAGAAATTAGCAATAAAGAGCAAGAACCAGCAAGACATAAGGTGTGGGTGAGAAAAGAGCCACCACTTGAGAAGGCTTCAAGGGAAGCTGTAACATTGGGGAGGGCCAAGTTTCAGTGACAGCCCAAAGGTAACAAGAATGACTAGAAGAAGGGCAAAGATATAAAGGTTAGCTGCAAGAAGACTGTGAGTTTCAGAAACCACAAAACAAGAACTTAGAGTGGTATGGAGGAGAACTGGGTAACACTTAAAGTCATATATAGAACTATGTAGAGATAAATGTCCTCATCCTGATGGATAACTGGGAGGGCAGTGCTGGTCCTGTTGTCAGGTAAACTAAAAAGATGAGGTATGAGGATCTTAATCCTGATTATCCTTTTTCCTGAGACTAGTATTATGTAGTTTTTTGAAGATGGACTGTGGAAGATTTGGAAAAGATGAACAAAGTTCTTCTGTGGACTGTGTGGAATCTAGAGGAGTCATTACTTAGCTGGGAGGCCACAATACTTTCAAGTAAAAGGGGGAAAGTTTATTAACTAGTGCTGAAGCAGAATCCTAACAGCTAATTCAGGTCCCCAAGAACAGGTCAAAACCTTATTATAAGTTTTCAAAGCACCTAATTTCTTCTTCAGAGCACATATCATAATAGTGATCATATAATTAATTGTGTATTTATTGAATGACTATTTTCCCCTCACCTCTTCTATTCACTGATAAAGCGTCAGAACTTTACATGTAGTAGTCACTATACTAATGCATATATATCTATATCTCTATTTACATCTATATCATCTGTCTTTTAGTGTGGATTTTATTAGGAGTTAAATTGCCAAAGATTTATTGGCAATGATCATATCTAATTTCAAATGTTTGCTTTCTAAATCTGTTGCATCCATGTTACTTATCCGTGGTTAATGAAGGCTGCTTTTGGAAGAGGAGCCAAGGGAGGAATAAAATTCAGCTCTACAGCTGTCCTGCAGGCTTTACTTGCAGCATCTTTCTTGACTTTCCTAGGGAGAAAAAATGGAGACTTGGCCTGAGGAATGAATCAGTCCAAAATGTTGAAACTTGAGTGGCAGAGTAGGCCTAAGCTAGTACGGATAAGAGTTCACTTCTGATGTCCTTTTCACAGTTGAATTCAATAGATAGAGATTATTTTTTACATTGTCTGGAATTGCTAAGTGGTTATTTTATTTTTGTTCCTCAACTAGATTGTAAACTCTCTAGTGATGGGAGGGCTGCAGGGAGCTGAGCATTGTTTGGCCAAAACCAAGTGGTTTCTTGTTATACTATGTGAGCTATGTTTGGGAAAATCAGACTGGCATTATGTAATAACACATAAAAAAGGCCATCTTGTGGTCAGGCGCTGTGGTTAATGGGTGAGAAAACAAGGTTGCAGACCACTTGCCACCCTCTTAATACAGTCTCCTGGAATTAATGAGGCCATGTTGTCAGGGCATAGGGGCATAAATGCAGACACCAGTTCATTTATTGTTGCATTCCCCATAGTACGTAACTGTCCACAGCAGCGATGGCGTACACGTTAATAATTATTTTACTCAGTGACTGGAAATAGTGTATATTTTTTCACTGGCATACTCTCAGATAGCTGCTGTAGCATTGCGTTTTTGCATATGTAGTTGCACCCTTGGTTGAAGCTGACAATTTTTTAGAGTTGGGAAAGCTATCAGGAGACTGCTGAAAGGAGGCAGCTTGTGGTCTTTTCCCCTCTCCCTTATCCCCAGTTGAATTAATAGCCAATTTAACAATTTAAACAAGTGTCTGAGAACCTAGGAGAGAATTTCATGAAAAGGCAATAGTGCTTTGCAAATAGCTGGGATCCAGTGAAGTTAAATCAGTGAGCTGAGCAAGAAGAGGGCAACAACACAGATTCAGAGCAAAGACAGGAAGGTGGGGAAAAATGATAGCAAGGGTAGGTGGGCGGCAGGAACATTAGGATCCATCAGACCTGAGACAACTTGCACCTTTGACTTAATGTCCTGTTTTTTTTCATCCTAGCTTGGTCTGTTTATTTGGCTGAACTCTGTGTCCTGAAACAAACATTTTAGGTGGGGTTGAGATTAGAATCCCTGAAAGTCTTTCTATAGAGCCTGGATTTAAATCTACTCCACTATCTTATTCCCACCCAGTTCATATTGTCATGCTTCCTGACAAGTTATACTGGCAGGGACTGAAAAGGAAGACTGATCTGCTCTTGGCCTTTTCCTCCCACATCCACTTTTTACCTGTACAAATAGTACATAAACATAATGCTTAAGCATTGCAAAATGCTCAAGGTGATTTAAAAAATATGGCTATCAAATGGAAATATCCAAAAACATTTTATGTTGTTTTAGTCAGACTGTTGAGCAAATTGTGCTGTGTGATAACATTCATTACTGTCATTACTCTTGGAACATAGTAGCCTTCTCTTTGGTCTTCTTCCTTTCACTTCTACCTCTCTCCATACAGCAACGAGTGATCGGTATGACTGAGTGTGTTTGTCTCCCCATTCATATGTTGAAGCCCTTATTCCCAATGGGATGGTATTTGGAGATGGGGACTTTGGGAGCTAATTGTAATTAAATGAAATCATAAAGGTGGAGCTTTCATGATGAGATTAGTATTTTTATAAGAAAACACACCAAAGCACTCTTGTGTGCCCTCTTTCTTTGTCACATATCTGCCAAGCAAAAACACACGGAGAGCGAAGGGATGGCCATCTGCAACCTGGGAGAGAGTCCACCTCACCAGAATCTGACCATGTTGACACCCTGATCTCAGAATTCCAAGCTTTCAGACTATGATAAAACACATTTCTGGTTAAACCACCCAATCTATGGTTTTATATTATCGCATCCCAAGCTAACTAATATAACCATCTCTCGTTATTATAGTTTTGTTTTCTTTAGCTTGGGGTTGATTATAAAACACATATTTACCTTTCAATTCCACATTTTTAATTAAACATGGGCTGCCGGTGTCGTTCATGACAGGTAATAATCTTGTTCATATAATATTTATTATTTTCTCACATGGATCTAGCAGGCTTCTCCACAATAATAACTTTTAGCCTAGAAAACTGAGACCCAGCTTTGAATCTTGAACTTAGAGGGCCCTACCCTGGCTCTCTGGGAACTCACCTCTTCAATGAGGCCAGGAATCCATGGGCCAAGAGGATACACTCACCTAGGACCTGCTCACTGATTTTATGACCACATGCCATGACACACAGAACTCTAGAATCCCATACTCAAATCACCCAAGTCTCCTTTTAGATCCTACAGGACCTCTTTTTACAAGACTGGGTCCAGCATGTACCACACTCCTTGGCTTGAGGAGTAGCTATTACCATAAGTGTGAGCAGAGTCTAGACAAGTAAGATTAGGGTGTCTACATGCCTCTGCGCAAGGCAGAACAGATCAAGTGTACAGTTGGGGAGATAAATCAGCCTGACAATCAGTATTTCCAGAAGCTGTCAGACAGACTTGGTCCCAAGAATAAAGAGGCCTTGCCCTCAGGCATTCACCCCATGACAATTGCTGAGTTGTTCTACAAGCTTGGAGTTGGAATAAGAAAGAAGACTAATCATAGAAAATTAAGGTAAGAAAACAATGAAGAAAATATGCTATTAATAAAGAATCTCTTAAGGGTTAAAAAAAAACCCTTAAAGTAAAAAATATATTACCAGGAAAATTTATTTATTAAGGTTTTTTTTTTTTTTGGTAGAGTATGAACATTTTTAAAACACTAAAACACTACGAGTTTCATATTTTACCCTTTCTCATGAAACAATTCTTGGGAAGATAAAGAAAGTTGCTTCCTGTTTCTTCATAAGTATTCTCAAAGAATTAAATATAGACCAGAAAGTGATTTTTAAAATGTGTTGTGCCAATCTTCCAGAAGTTCTGTGCAGTTGTACTGATTGCATCTGTAGCTATAAAATGGCAAAGTGTGTGACTTGAAAGCAAAATATAGACGTGTTCTGATCCTTCCGCAAACCCACCTTAGTGTTAATGTTCAAGGTAGAAGGATGGCTGTGTATCGATTTTCATGGAGTAGCTATTGCTCCCTGCCTGAGGAGACATGGAAAGCAGCCTTTTACCCTGAACTAAAAGAGAAGCTATCTAAACTTATATACACTCCCTTATTTTATTCTGGTTTATGCTCATAAGTAAGAAATTTAAGCTATATAAAATACGTACCCCCAAAAAAGAATCATAGAAAAAAAGAGAGCATATAACTAAATTATTAGTATATTTGCATTTTTTTCAACAGACCTTAATATGATTAATCTTAAAATTTTGTTATGGATAACAGCTATCATTGTACATATTTTAAATTGTCTAAAGACAATTGGGTTTGATATTATGCAATTGTCAGGTAGAAGTCCTAAGTTTTATAAGCACAGAGTGGTAAAGTAATTCTTAAAAACCTGAATGAAATAAGTAAAGATGAGATCAGAAAGGTAAAAGTGAATTCAAAAAATGGGGCTGAACAGAAATACAATTGGATCTATTGATAGGGGCAATAAAAGTAAACAATGCAAATTATCTTTGACCAAGCTGATGATGGGATTTGAAATGTTAAAATGTATCTCCTCCTTTCTTTTCATTAAAACAAAGAAAACACCTTCCTTTCTCTGTCTAGAGACTTACAGAAATACATATGATCAGATAGGAAAGAGGTTTTCATAGTCAAAATATCAGCTGGGGCAAGAAAAATATGGTTCATAGATTTTACTAATAGAATTTTTAAAAATCAAAGTCTTCAGTGAACATTCCACGCATACTCATTGTTCTCAAAGTTGCCCAAGTAAAAGTGTCCAAAATCACATATTAGATTCATCAAGCTACGGTGCAAATTATAAATTAGCATTGGTTTGTATAATTTTCTTGTAAGATATGGTATTTAACTACTTTATCTTCAATTAGTAAATATAGAACTCATAAATGTGTAGTGAATTCTGTTTATAGGGGGCACAAAAATCGAAACATTAAAATCTTGAACTATTATATGGTAGGGTTTGGACTAACATAAAATGGTAGTGAAATGAGTATCTTTAATAGTGTTACATAAGAAGCATCATAGAGTCCAACATTTTTCATAGTGAAAAGCTATTTTCAGGTGTTATATTGCCAATCTGGTGCCTTCTCTCTGCCAAAATTTAGGTGCTTATGTGAACACATACACAACACCGAAGTACAGATCGGAGAATGTGTAAGGAATGTCATCCCCAGGAAATAAGCAACCATTGTTGGCATTTTGCAGGGCATATTGAAAAACGTACACCTTAAATTCCAGCATCACATGAATATCAGCGTAAATCTATAGAACCATAGAAAGACTGTTAGTGAAATCTGAAGTTTGAGCCTTTCTGGTAGAGAGACTGAAATTAGGCACCATTTAGTACAAATTGGCATGGCACACACATACAGACTACAGTCTCAGAATATGAACATTCAGGCAAGACTAGTTTTGAGATACCAGTTATCTAATGTGAATGGCCTGAAAGTTAATACCAGAATCACTCTGGATATTATTTGTAGTTTTGAAAATCTAGCTAGACATATTATCACTCATAATAAATTATGCATAGTTCTTATTTCATATTGTGGAATTATTCCTCTCACATACTTTTGAGTTTAATTAAAAAAAAAAAAAGCCGTGAAGAAAAGGATCTCAAAAAGCATGTATTTATAGAGTTATTTAATTGGGTGAATTCCCTAAAATTTTAGTGAAGATTTGAATGCTCAGATTTGAAAATCAAGCAAGAATTACTCCAGCTGAATGGTGTTTAAATAGACTAAGGCTTATTATTTTCTGGTGGGTTTTACCTGATCTTGCAATGCACATGATAAGATAGGCTGTAGCCTACAGTTTTTGCACCTAAAATCATTGAAACTTTAGCATAATGAAATTGCCTTTCATCAAGAAGTTCATTCTTGATGAACATGCATTAAATACAGAGTCACAGAACAAGATATTGTCAGAAAGAAGTGTCTGGGAGCAGTGGCTTATTCCTGTAATTCCAGCACTTTGGGAGACCAAGGTGGGTCAATCATGAGGTCAGGAGATCGAAACCATCCTGGCTAACGTGGTAAAACCCCGTCTCTACTAAAAATACAAAAAATTAGCTGTGCATGATGTCATGTGCCTGAAATCCCAGCTACTCCAGAGGCTGAGGCAGAATTGCTTGCACCCGGGAGGCAGAGGTTGCAGTGAGCCGAGATGGAGTCAATGGTCTCCAGCCTTGGTGACAGAGTGAGAGTCCATCTCATAAATAAATAAATAAAAGAAGGTGTTCACAGGTCTGCTCATTGGCCCTCCCTTCCAACTGTGTCATTTTTCTGCAGGATAAAATTAAAAGTTGTATATATTATCACTTGGGAAGACAGAGATTGAGAGCTAATTGTTAAGTTTCCTAAAATGCAATATAAATATTTCTTATCAAGCCTTTTAGGATATCTTAGTTGATCAGATTATGGTTATCAGGCAAATGCAAAAGTAGGTTTTAAAAATGTTCCACCTCCTGTTCACAGTGTAATTTAGTTGGTCTGATAAATCATGTATGTGCTATCAATTCTCTTTCTTATTGATAATGGGTCAATACAAGTATATTCAGTTTTAACTCCACAATTGGACAGATAACATTTTGCATGTAAAATATTAAACTTAAAAAACATAAGCATGAGTCATTTAAAATGAAAGTAGGTGGCCTTGTTGAACCATTTGTATTTTCCTAAATCCAACATATTCTCTCATTACCACTTTACCTCTACACAAATTACCTAGAATGACCTCTTCCCTCTTTCTAATTTGGCTAATTCCTGCTCGTCTATTCAAACTCAGCTCAGCCATCGCATTCTCCAGGCATCCTTCCTTATCATCCTTCTGCCCATGTCAGTTATTCTGATTTGGATATTATTTTTCTGTGTTTCCATAACCTTCTAGGCTTTTGTCTGCCATAAAACTTATCCTCCAATATTGTGTTCATGTCTTTGTTTTTCTGCTTTAACAGAGAATACTAAAATCTTTTAACTTTATCAGTGTAAGCAGTGCCAGGTAGATAATAGGTGCTCAATACTAGGTGCGTAAAAAATTAGTTAGTAGAAGAAATTTTGCAGCATATAGAGTGATGCCAGAATGCAAGGGATTCAGTTTTTGATAGACTTTGATATGTTAGGAAGGAGAAATGTCAATTGCCATCAGTGAAAATGTCTTATTACTAGTCATCTTGAGCAGTTCAAATGTTTATGAACCTAATGAGTATATAAGCCTCCTAAAAGAGCCCTCTATCAGATGAGATGGACAGCCCTCTTCAACTAATCAATGACATTGTTGGTCTGAAGGCTAAGTTAATCTAAAAAGGTCATAAAATAAAAGACTGTTGATGTGATATTCTTAAACACTCTATTTATCATATATTTAGTGCCTATTCTGCATCAGGTATTGTATTAGTCCATTTTCACATTGCTATAAAGAACTACTTGAGACTGGGTAATTTATGAAGAAGAGAGGTTTAATTGACTCACAGTTCCACAGGCTAGGGAGGCCTTAGGTAATTTACAATCATGGCTGAAGGTGAAGGGTAAGTAAGGACCTTCTTTACATGGTGAAAGTGGAGAGAGAGAGAGAGTAAAGGGAAAAATGCCATACAATTTAAAACCATCAGATCTCCTGAGAACTCACTATTTATGAAACAGTAAGGAATAAATGTGACCCCATGATCTAATCACCTCCCTCCCAGTCCCTCCCTTGACACATGGGGATTACAATTGGACATGAAATTTGGGTGGGGACACAGAGCCAAACCAATCAGCTATCAATAAGCATTTTATGTAAATTATATTTATTTAATCATTACAACTTAATAGAAACAGGCATTGGTATTTCATACATACTGCAGATGAGAAAACTGCAGATCTGGGGAAATCAAAGTCACAGTGAGTAATAGAATTTAAATGCTGGTCTGTCTGTAATGCCCATGATCTTCACTGTTCAGCTATTCTGTTTCTGTTAGATATATTCATCGGTGATGAATACATTGGCTAGATGTATTCATCAGTGTTTCACTTCCCTACTTATTGCCACCACCAGTCATTTTCTGACTCTTTCCCTTCACAACAGTGGATTCCACAACTGACTATGACTCCTCAAGCATCCTCTCCCATTGTTAATCTAGCAGAAGGACTAATTTATCAAAACTGGGGAGAATAAGAGAAAAGTTTGATCTTCTCACTTGCAACTCTTACTCTCAATCCTCCATTTCCTTCTGCTAAAGCATTCATTATGCAGAATGGAACACAGAATTAAAACAGGAGGAAATGGGTAGGGATATGCCTTGGCTCTGTGCTCCCACCCAAATCTCACCTTGAATTGTAATCATCTCCTCGTGTCAACGGCAGGGCCAGGTGGAGATAATTGAATCATGGGGGAGGTTTCCCCCATGCTGTTCTGGTGATAGTGAGTGAGTTCCCACAGGATCTGGTGGTTTTATAAGGGGCTTCCCCCTTCACTCAGCACTCATTCTCTCTCCTGCCACTCTGTGAAGAGATGCCTTCCACCATGATTGTGAGTTTCCTGAGGCCTCCTGAGCCATGTGGAACTGTGAGTCAATTAAACCTCTTTTCTTTATTAATTACCCAGTCTCAGATATTTCTTCATAGCAGTGGGAGAACAGACTACTACAATGGAGAAGGGAATAACCTTCATTTTACTTTTTTCATTCCTAATCTAACACCATCACCAACACTTCCGCTGAAACTACAGTGTGATTATGTGATGTAAAGAAAAGACACAGATGAGAAAAGGAAATCAGGTGGAAAATATGAGGGTAAATACCATCAGCATTTTCTTCCACTTCTACCAGCCAAATCCCCCTAACTCCCAAGCTCACTTATCCCTTATGTAAATAAACATTTCTATTGAAATAAAATACATATAGAGTGTACAAATCATGTGAATTTTAATAAATGTTTACAAAATGAATACATTTATAATCATCATCGACATCAACAAAGAGAACATTATCAACATGTTGTGAATTTAAATTGCATTTTCATGGTGACTAATAAGGTACAACACTTTGTATATTTAATAGTTATTTGAATATTTTATTTAGTAAGCTGTGTTTTCAAGTCTTGCCTATTTTTAAAATTGGGTTGCCTGTCTTTTATTTATTAACTTGTAAGGGTGATAAACAAACACACACATATAACATTATATATGTTATATGTATCACAAATATTTTCCTTCCCTTATCTGTTTGCCTTTTAAGAATATTGTCTTTGATGAAAATAGGATTTTTAAAATTTTAATGTAGTTTTACATAGTTTTATGGTTTTTTAAAAAAGTTTTCTGTAACCCACAAAATTTTAATGTAATCCAATTTATCAATTTTTTTTAATGATTAGTGCATTTTGCAGGGTCTATTGAAGCAATCTTTGACTGCTAGAAAATTATGAAGATATTCTCTTATATTATCTTCCAGAAGCTATGTTTTATCTCATGTAAATTTTGACCTATAATCCATCTGGAAGTGATTTTTGTGTGTGGAGTGAATAGTGTGTTAAGAATAATTTTTTTCTTCTGAATATGCAATTAACTCATTATC